>NC_084772.1:11399047-11431547 GCF_028858725.1 Colius striatus
ACTTATTGTATTGTCAGAATCACGCATTTTTCAGCTTGGTAACCACAAACCAATGTGCATAACAGCACACAAATGTGAATTCACAGAATCATAGAACGGTAGGGGTTGGAGGGGACCTTTAGAGATCATCTAGTCCAACCTCCCTGCAGAAGCAGGGTCACCTAGATCAGGCCACATAGGAACATATCCAGGAGGGTATTGAAGACCTCCAAGGAAGGAGCCTCCACAACCCCTCTGGGCAGCCTGTGCCAGGGCTCCCTCACCCTCACAGTGAAATAGTTTTTTCTTATATTTAGGTGGAACTTTTTGTGTTCCAGCTTCATCCCATTACCCCTTGTCCTGTTGCTAGCTACTATAGAAAAAAAGGATGACTCAATCTCCTGACACCCACCCTTTAGATATGTATACATGTTAATAAGATCTCCCCTCAATCTCCTCTTCTCCAGACTAAACAGCCCCAATTCCCGCAGCCTTTCCTCATATGAAAGATGTTCCAGTCCCCTGATCATCTTGGTGGCCCTGCGCTGGACTCTCTCCAGAAGTTCTCTGTCCCTCTTGAGCTGAGGAGCCCGGAACTGGGCACAGGACTCCAGATGAGCAATTGAGACAAATACTTACACTTAAACACAAAGTCACAAAGAGATAACGGAAGGCAGAACCTGATTGAAAAGCAAAAAAAAAAAAAAAAAGTAGCAGTTCATGATGTAGAAACACAAAAGCTATAGAATAACCTTAGTCCTTCTTTTCCTGAGACAGGACACCTGACGTATTTTGCTTCTGCACCACTACAAATATCGTGCAATGAATCTACTAAGAGATGGGTCAAACCCAAAAAGTGTTTGAGAGCTTGATCTCCATGGATGAGTACAAAAAGACTTCAAAAACAAATTTAGTTCAAACACTAGGAAATATCTACAGGTAAAGTAAGGCATAAAATTAGCTTGCAAGCCACTTAGAAACATTTGATTTCTTTCATAGATGAACCAAAAACAAAGTCCAAGGTTCCAGGGATCTACTGCTGTACTACATTATAAACAACATTGAAAACTGGACAGTTGGACAGGCTTGGGTTTCTGTTTCTTTTTTTCTTGTTATTGAATATTCTATCTGCAGTCATCTTGCTCTGTGGCTAAATCCAAGTCTGCAAGGGATGATGAAGAGTATATTATAGCTGCATTGTTTTGGCTTTGCCAGGGATTGAGAATGATGTATTTGGGATTCAGCTGGTGTATTTACAGTAGTTTTAGTGACCCATAAAACATTGGATCTATATTTTGAAATATTTACAAGAGTAGCAGTCAACAGTTCTTTATCTACAATACTTTTTAATACTTCTGTCTCCTCCATTCTTGTCACATTTTTTTATCCTGCTTTTTTTTTTCTTGTTATTTTTCAGCTCTGATATTATTTGCTCACTGTGATATTGTGCTAATGACTGAGTTCTTCTAGAAAAAAAAAACACAGGGCATTCCTAAGGGCACTTTTTATTTTTTAATAACAGGAAAAAGGAGATGTATCCAAATCACTCATGCACCAAATAAATTCCCACAATGATGGGAAAATCTCCAAGCTTTAAGAATGTTGAAAAATCTTACTGTACATTTGCACTACAAGCAGAACAACTTCTCCAATGAGCTGTCTGGGAATACTACATCAGCCGTCCCCAGACACTTTTCCTCAGTGAAAGTCAAACTGTATAAGGACTGTTTTTCACCCATTCTCATAACAGAGACACATGGCTCTAGGACCAGATACCAGCTATTGGTTGCACCTAAGCTATGGTCAGGAAAGCCACGGGCCAAAAGAAAACACTAAACAGAAAAGCATCTCTTCTCATTTCTAATCTGAGGAGTGATTAATCATGTTGTTATTTAACGGGCTCTTTATGACAGTGGACATTCTTGTTCCATGTGCTAAGTCATACATGAATACTGCATCACGTAACACTATGTAAACGCAATCAATCCCAGAAGTGCCAGGAGCTCTGCTTGAGAAAAATATGGGCAGAGGCAGCATATCCTGATCCTGAAACCTCTCTGAGCCTTACCTCTCTAGTCTGTCAAAGGTCTTATAATCCATTTGGAGACTGTACTATTAATGCCAGTACAACCAAAGAAAGAGGGAATGGTGACCTAATAGCTTGTCATTTTAAGCTTGGAATTAACAAACTGAATCAATTAATTTTTCAACCTGAAGCTTTTTTGTAAAGACAAATTTCCAATTCAGGAATAAAAGCAACAATCACTCTCCATCCTGCCCCAAGAGCCTCTGCCTAGAAGTATCATTTATTAATTTACGCAAACAAACTTTCACAGTCTACCTACTTGAACTCGCCTAGAGAAACAAGCCTTAGTTTCTAGCCTAAATAGCTTATGGAATAAAATTCCAGGAAAAAAGAAACTCAGGTAAAATAATTCCCTAGAAGCAAAAAAATTTAAGCAGCACTCCATAACTGCAAGCAGCAGTGGAGCAATTTTCCAGCTCAGGTAAGCAGCCAAGGAAGGAATAAGAAACACAATGAGAGGGATATCAGACATATATTCTCTCCATAACCTCAAAGCCAAAGGTGCACTAACAAAAGGCTGTCCAACAAGAGAAAACAACAGAACAATTTACTTTTTCACTGTTTCATACGCCTTTTTGTTTTTCTCTTCCCAAGCAAGACAGTTGTGTTGGAGGGGTTGGAAGAGGAGGAATAAAAACCCGGGGACTGCCTAGGCTCTATCAAAAGGCAAGGGCAATATCTTGTATATTATTACCCCCTTTCAAGCTCTTCTAGACTGTAAAATCAAACCATTCACATTTAAACAATTCACAAACATTTAATCAGAATAATTCAGCATCTAATCTGACAGTCCTTATCAGCTCTGTCTCCATATTAGCCAGTCCAAATTATAGCTAGGGAATAAAGGTAAATGGAACAATGGATATTCATATTGGCTACCACAGATTTAAACAGTCCTGGTACAAACATTTGTCTCGCAATAGAACAGGCATCACCAGGACCTCCTTCAAGAGCAGGGCAGAAATGGATCATCTTGATTCTAATGCCAGCTTGTCTGTTCTAGCTGCATCCAAGGACAACATAGGATGGAGATCACTGGTGTACAGCAACTGCTCTGCTACCATATAATGCTAACAAAAAGAGGCACAAGAAAGGAGAAAAAAGGGTTCTTTTGAGACTTGCTGCCTAGTAGTGCAGCCAGAAACACAACAGACACAATCTCATCCCAAGAGGTCAACAGTGCCTTAAGCAAGCAGAAATTAGGAGAAATTAGGTGACAGGGCTTTAAAAGTTAGAGATTTCTAAAAATAATAATAGTAGGAGGAGGGCATCACCACCTGGAGGCTTGATTCCTTTCATTTTACATTTTCAAGCTTTTGTTAACAAAGCTCAGACTGTCTTAAGAGCGTTAAGATTCCAAAGGCAGGGCTCTGAGACATACTGCAGCTATCGCAAGATTCTCGATAAAATCGTGAGAAGTAGCAGTCCTGACGGTGGTGGCTGACAACTGTTTTAAGGGTGTGTAATTATTTAGGGCAGGCAAGCCCTCAGGGAATGCCTTGAAGGAATGAAGAATCTTTTTCTTACAGTTTTTTTTCTAAGACAAGAATACTGAGAAATGGGGAGTCAGGTTATGTTTTATACTTGCAATTTCACTGTTCTGTGCTGCATAATAAAACTTCTGAGGTTCTGATTAAACATTTTAGCTAAGAGACCCTATTGGTGCTAAGCCAAATTGTTTAATTGCACAGCTATCCCCGACTATCCATGAACACAGATTATTTATTTATGAAAACTAAAAATCATTAAATGTGTTACCTCTATGATAGTGGCAGCAAATGTCCACTTTCAGATCTAACAGTAAATAGCACATAATACTCATTCAGCACTTTTATGTAAGTATCTAAAACTAGTTTACAAACAATAATGAAATAAACCAAACGAGAGACGGAAATTCCAGATAAGCAAAAAGATTGAGAAAATCTAAGCATGTCAGCCAAGGCCTCGTACAGAATTACTGACAATGACCGAAATAACCTCCATCTACTGTTCTGCACCACAAGAGTATCTAGAATCAAAATAAGATATTGATTTTGAATACATTTAATGTTTAAAACCAAAAGTAACCTTAATTATTTTGAATCAGTTTTTAAAAGCAAATGTAACTTGTATATCCATAATGGTTAGAATGAAATTGTGCTACTGAAATGCATAAGCATTAGGAATCTCAGAATTGTATACACATAGCATTTGTAGGAATTACTTTACAAAATTATCTCAACATAAGGGATGCCTGATCAATGCAATGTAAAAGAAAACAATGCTCAAAGCTGTGACACTTTGTAAATGCAGCTTCTGTGTATTCTCTTACTATTTCTTTGTACTAACTTCCTTCTTAAAAGCTAGATAAAATCCAAAAGATTTACCACAAAAGATTATGGCAGCTCTGGACTTGAACAATGTTACAGCATCCGTTTTAAAGTTAAATCATACTTGGCTATAGTTATAACAGTGTCCATAAAAATACAAACAACATGAGGGTAGTTCAGCTGCTGAATGCCCGCTGATAGTGCTTTTTATTGCATGGACAAGATCACAATTCATACACTAACCCCATTTCCCCAATTCCCCTAGTTCCATTCCGTCAGGATTTGGAAATGTTGTGGAATTTATACTTAGAACTGTAATGGAAGAAGAGAAACTGCAAGGGCTGCCAGTATCAAATGTTTAGAGTCAAAGCAATGCTTTAGGAGCTCAGCTCCTGTGGTCTCTGCTGAAGAACACTGGGGTGGTGCAGGACTTATCAAAATAGTATCAGAAATAGTGCGACCAGTAGGGCCAAGGAAGTGATTGTCCCCCTGTACTCGGTGCTGGTGAGGCTGCATCTCGAGTGCTGTGTTCAGTTTTGGGCCCCTCACTACAAGAAGGACATTGAGGTGCTGGAGCATGTCCAGAGATGGGCAACAAAGCTGGCGAAGGGTCTGGAGAACAAGTCTGATGAGGAGCATCTGAGGGAACTGGGGATGTTTAGTCTAGAGAACAGTAGGCTGAGATGAGATATGATCACCCTCTACCTGAAAGGGAGTTGTAGTGAGGTGGGGGTTGATGTCACATGATAGTACAAGAGGAAATGGGGTCAAGTTGTGCCAGGGGAGATTTACTTTGGACATTAGGAAGAACTTTTTCACCAAGACGGTTATTAATCATTGGAAGGGGCTGTCCATGGAGATGTTAGAGTCCCCATTCCTGAAGATATTCAGAAGATGCATAGATGAGTTGCTGAGGAATATGGTTTAGTTTAGTAATGGGCCTGGAGGTGTTATGTTAGCACTTGGACTCGATCTTAAAAGTCTTTTCCAACCATAATGATTCTATGAAGGAAAACACCTGGTAGAGGCATTATGTTATGCTCTGGAAAGTGCAGTCACTCTGTAGGGCCAAATCTTGATTAAAAAATTACTGTCCTTGGTTTTAGAGAAGTCAAGATTTGCATCAGCAGTTGGCCCTGTCTGCATTCAGCTCTAGGCACCCAGCTGAAGACAGTATGGCCAGAAAATATGGAGGATGTTAGGATGAAGGAGGATGAAGAGGGAGTTAAAGATTGAAGGGGATGCCAAAAGCTACAGAGGAAATTAGGTTATTGCCATGGGGAGCGGTATAAGAAAAAGAAGACAAAGATTTTTGATGCTCATGGAATAACTTGTTTATACATTAAACATCAGCTGGTAGCAAAATAGCTATGAGGAAGTTAAGAAGAGAAGAGAAATAATAGGAAGAATAATTCATAAAGTAAGATAAATGGAAAATTCTAATTTTTAGAAGTGAAAAAAAAAGCAATTTATGTAAACTTTTAAAATGCTCACACTTGGAGAGAAACACAACTTTCTTTTTGTCTAAGATTTTCCTTACTTTTCTGTTCTGTAAAACCAGTGGTAGATCAATAATACAGTTTTCCCTAGGTGAGGAAAAAGATAACATAAAAAAAAATAATTTGCAAATTGTTTTTTTTAAAATATGTTCACTCTCCATTATTACACAGTTCACAGGCAGATTCAGCTGAGCTTTAAATGTAATAAAGAAATGATTTCAAAGCAACACTACGAGCATCATACAGTAATTGAGAATAGAAAAACAAGGGTGATAAAAATGTCCTGTGTTATTGATGTTACAGTTCATACATGATGTATTTCTGTGACAGGATTATCAGAGCACTGATGACAATGTGTACTTACTTATCAAACTAAACAAGGTGTCTCAAAAAAGTGAAATATTAAATTTCGTGCTATCAGACAGCTATACTATTCAGCAAAACTGAGTATCTGTTCTATATATCTGTATTTCTACGTGTAACCCTTGCTAAACTAGTCTCTTTACAGTGTTTGGATAAAGACAAAAATTCTCTGATCTTTTCTTAAAAGTTTCAAAATGGATCAAGGCTTAAGAATAAACTAAATTGCATCAAAAAAAGGAAGAATAGTGTTGCTGCAGGTTATCAGTCTTCCTCTTGCAGCACTTAGTCTTTCTTCTCATCACAGATTTGTTTTATTTTGCTACAGCAATACACTGTTACAACTTAAAATTCACATTCACCTGAAGAAAGCTGTGACATGCCTACCAAGAGAGACATACACTGCTTAACCTAAATTGACCCTTTTTCCCTTCTATTCTAATAGATCTTTTTTCTTTTTGTCACTCAAAATGAGTGTCTGATGTATGAGCATAAATTGTTAAAAGCAGTTTTAGGTAAAGGAAGAGAGAGTGAAGTGGAGTTTTCTCACAAAAGCCAACCTCAATTTATGTCAAAGAGGGTTAAAAGACCTTGGGATTAAAGCAATAAACTTGCTGCTGTCAAAGCTAAAACCCGCTAACAATTTAGTGCCAAATGCATGTTGTTCAATATCATTTCATATTATATTATGTCACAAGTAGGTGACAGTTCCACATCAGCCTGACAGGACTGATTTACTCTGAAGAATTCATCGACATTTTGCAGAGTCAAAGCTGACTTTATTTTGTTTGAATGCAGGGTGGGAAATCTCCCTCTGCTAGAGATGGAAAATTTGGTTGAATAATACAGTCCTTCCTGGGCTACAGCCCACAGGCTCCTGAAAGCACTCCCAGGGCCGCACATTGATCCCTTCCCCGGCCTCACCATGCACAGACCTTGGTGCAATCGGCATGGCTGAAGGCTCCTTACCTTCACTTACATAATCAGCACCAACTTCTAGATCCACGTCCTTTTGTGTAGCTTCACTTTTAAATGTGATTCACCCTCCTGCAATTTTTAAAGTATTAAACTGTCCTGTTCAATATTATAATGATATTTTCCTTCTGAAGTCAAGTTTTTCTGCTTCTGTAAAATACAACTATTGTCAAGGCTTGCAACAGAAGACTGTGTTAAGAAAATGCTACTAGCACCTGCCTACATTTGAAATTCGTAGTAATAATAATCTTTTTTCCCAGGATGTTAATTAGATCCCAAGGTCAAGTGTGATAAGAGATCTCTCTTAGGCCTATGGCATCAATATCATTTATTTACATGGAGATGTCTTTGGTAAGATATTCCCAGGTGGCTTTTTTATTATGGGTTCCAGATCAAATTTCTCCCGGGACTCTGAGACAACTGAATAAACATATGCTTTGTTTTATCTCAGGAAAATCTAATTCATTTGACTTCTCTGTCAAGGTGTCAAAGAGGGCGTGCATTTTCTCCTCCAAAATCCACTGTACTCTTCCACAATTATTTTACTACCTATGCAGCATTCATTTATTTCTCCTGTTTGCTATTGCTATAGATCAGGAACTACAATTCAGTACATGAAGCTGAAGAATCAGGAAACCTGTTTTTCCTTGAGCCAGGAAAAATTGCTACTCTTAAGTAGTTTTGTTATGTGTGCAAACAAGAATATTCCTCCTTTTTTTCCTTCTTTTTAATTTTAGACCAAATATTCAGTTACCATAGTCTGTTCTTACCTTTTTTTCTGCAAAAATCTGGCAACATTTGTCATCTTTAAACATACTTATCACTGTTTTTTCCATCTAAATATAGATATGAGAGGGTACATTAGTGCCTGGCCATTAGCTTCTGTAAACCACTTACTGATTCTTCTGTGGGATTCTTTGAGCAATGTTTGCTGTTCATCAAGGAAAAGGTTATGTGGAGTAGCACATTGCATGTAAAATGGCCCCATCATCCAACATGTGCTTGTATTTGCTGGCCATATGCTGAACAACTATCAGGCAGCAAAAGGGTTACCTTGTCTGTTATGCAAAATCATTACCAGTGAGCAGAACTTCTAGTGAATTGTTAGATGGATTAACGGATGGTTAATCTTATTTGACATTTAAAGCACTTGGAGGTAAATTTAGTGTTCACCTGCCCTGGAGTGTACAGGATGAATATTCTTCTACATATCTATTCCTGTTTAAACTAGTAGCATCAGAGATATTTCAGGGAAAAGAATTTTTAAAAGAACAGAAATCCACCCATGCTAGCTTGAAACCTTTGCAGCTTTCTCACTCTGAAACACAAATTCTACTGTTTCTGGATGATCATCCCATCCTGACACAGATATACTCATAAATTCTGCTAGTATGATAAAATTCTAATACATTTTGGATATTAATATTTCCAAGCTTCACTTTCTGCTGGCCCATCAGTTACATACATGACAGACAAATGCACATGTGTGTCCTTTGATCCGGGGAGAAATCTAAGGGAGAATAAAGACATTCCTGTAGCATTTTCATCACAGAGATTTCCCCAAACCTGTAGTGGTGCACACATAAATCACACCATCAAGGATTCAATTAATTGCAGCTAAATGAAAGAGATAAACACAGAGCTTTGACACATCCTGAGACTGTATTTACTCTCTGCTGTGAGAGGCCCAGCAGTAGTGAGGACACTAGAGGTGCGTGTTGATGCACCCAGTCCCTTTTGCTGAGCTCTGATTGAGCATGCTCTCGCTTTCAGTACTCTATACCTCTATGACAGAAATCAAAATGAATTGTCATGTCTCTTTTAAGAGGGAAATACTACAGCATCTCTCTCAATACAGGCTGTGACCTTTCAATTTATGCTATCAGTTTACTCAGTGCTTGCTCTGTGGTTCATGATTAACTTGAAAGAGTTGGATCACACTCTCTCTAGGTCCTCAGGAAGGAACTTCTGTTGACTATTAGAAATCCCTCATGCAATAAAAGTGCACATAGTACGGCTGTATAAACCATCTTTCAAAGTTACTTCAGTTCAGTAATGAGGAAGCAATTCTTATCCAAAAGCTCTTAAAATTTTTTCTACTCATATTTCTTTTACTTTAGGGTACTATTTATGAGAATATGAAGTGCAAAACAGCCACCTGGTTATTAAGAAGCATGTCTTTGCTTTCATAAAGAGCAGTTCCTTATTGAAGGGTCTCACAGCTCTCAAACATTAATTAAACATTCTTGAGTTGTCCATAAAAGGTGCTTCAATTCTAAGTATAAAAGGTAAACTGAGATAAAGAGAGAATTACTCACACCTTCTTGTTGAGCCACGGGCAGTCCCACAGAACCATCCCTCCCCCATGGTAGTGCAGATGCACAAATACACTCTAGAAAACAACAGTAAAAAGAGTTTCATAATTATTTTTTTAAAAAAAATAATCTTGCAGACTTTCTCAATGTATTTTTAGAAAAAAATATACTTTGGCAATTTTCTTAGTCTTCACTAATAGGTACACTAGGAGATAGGATGTGTTGAGGAGAAAATATTGAACTGAGGTGTTGCATCTGCTGCTGCCACTTCAAGAGCAGCTATCTACACAAGTCTGCAATATGGGGATTCTTTTCAGTATTTATTCTTATCCACACGTCTATACTTAAAACTGCTTGCTGGGAGTGGGTACACTCTTTCAGATAGTTTTTAAGTTTCCACAGCTGTGTATTTCTCTTCATTTAGCAATGAAGGTCAGATGATAATGGGAAATTCCCTCCTTTGCTCCAGCATTTGTGTGTTCCAAATTGAACTAATAGCAAAATTTTAAAAGACCCTCCAGCCCAAATTAATTTTACACACTCAAAGGATCAGTCTGTTTTCTTTCAATGCAGTAGCTCACTTTAACAAATAACAGAATCACGGGATCTGAAGGGTTGGAAGAGACTTCAAAAGGCCATTTAGTCCAACAATCAAATACATTTTATTACCTGACATGTACCTCTTTCTGGTAGGGAACGTTGAGAATATAGAGATCTGCTAACTGCAGAGATATTTAAATACCTAAAACAAATGGGAAGTGTGTAAACATAAAGTCTGAGATTGCCACAAGTAAGTAGATGTAACACTATAAAGATAGGATCTTTAAATCTCAGGACCTTACACTTCCTTAATATCATTACAAGTCTAGTTTACTGCTCACCTCACTATAGTAGGACCTGACATAATTGCTCTCACTGTACTACCTGCTTCGTCTTAACTTCAAGAGAAATCCCTTTTCATCACTCTACACTCAAGTCTTTGAGGTCCTTTCAGCTGTAGACTGTTAACTGCCAGTATCACTGAGGGATGCTTAGGCTGCTGATTCATCCTTTATCCTTCTGTTTTCTCAAGAAAAAGGTATGGAAGTGAAGCTTTTGAACCGAATTGACCCTAATCCCATCTTTAAATTTTGCAGGGCCTCTAAAATTCTTGCTATGATCTGGAAATAAAAGCGTGCCTGCAGAGGTTCCTGTATGTCCCCAGATATGGGGACAGAATGGGATCAAAGGACAGATTTTCAGCTGTTGTCACCTGACATATCACATTCAGAAAACTGTGTACACTGGACAAAGATGTTGGCCATGGACCACAAACCTTGAAGGAAGCAGAGATTGGTCCTCTATAACAGAAAACAGCTGAATTCAGGGACAGGAGAGAGTTCATATTCATTGACCTTGAGGTTTAAACCCCATTTTCAGCATTACAAGGGTCAGCAGAATACTTCTGTTTTTAATTTATTATTTTAAATAAAATATCTTCATAGGTAATAATTAAAAAAAAAAAAAAATGGAAGCTATTCAATGACATTGCACACCTGAAAAACAGTAATTCCAGTGTTTGTATTTCTGTACAGAATTTCAGAGGCTAAAGAAACTACTTGTATGTATTTGGAGTGTTACTATTATCCTCACTTTTAAGTTATTCTTTTTCTTTTTATAATAATAGCCATCTAATGCTGTTACTGTAGTTTCTTGTCCAGATCTCCCTTTGGAGACTTTCTGACTACTTAACACCATTTTTCAATTTCTCCACTTATGCATATACATCTTCAGTCCAGATATGAGAATTTGCTAATGGACTGCAACTTTCTTTCTGAGATTCCCATGTGTAGAATTTTACACAGGCTAGTACAAAATCTAAATTCTATTTGCCAATGCCTTGTGCTAGGAACATGCATGTGATAATCGACCCCAAAATAATGCTAACATGTTGAAGTATATGTTTAATTTGAATACAAATGAGAGCAGATGATACATTTACCACAGTGTTAATGTTTACATATTGAAAAATGGACCTGGTATGTATTAAAACATGACTACCTCCTGCACAATGTTCATTTTTAGCTGCAGAGTGAAAGATAAATGGCAGCAGTAGAAAATGGAAAACATAGGCAGGCACACCTGTCTTCTGTTTTTGAGGTCACATCACTTTGGGTTTTACCTACAACAAAGCAGATAATGCATCCATTTGGATTTTTTTATTCATTCGAATAACTCTGTGACACTCTCTAGTGGAAGACAGGCATATACCACCTCAACCATGCTCGGTGTACACCAAACAGTCACAGGGAAGCAACACCACAAGAAAGGAAACTGGCTGAAACGGATCTTGGGCACTGTTGCATGTGTTTTGCTGCACTCTTATTTTTTAACACCACAACCAAAACACTTACAGACAGGTCCCTTCTGTTTGAAGCCCAGAGGATAACGTGGTACTGAAGCATAAATAAAGAGTGCCACTAGCAAGGAGTAACTGGCAGCAGACAAAGCCCAAGCCAGCAAACTGTCACAATTGCTCTAGAGGGTTTATAAGCTTTATCAAATCTGTGCTAGCTAATTCACTTGCAGAAGTGTACTGATAACACTGCTTCTTTTTTCTCTTGCTTTTATTATGAACAGAAAGATAGACAGGTCCTAAGGACAGATCCTTTTCACAGCTCTGCTCTCTTCTGCCAGCATATGCCCTTCTACTTCTCACAGATTACCAGGTTAAACTATAGATGTCTTTGAGCCAGAAACATTTATTGCAATAAAACACAGTATATTTCCCCAAAAAGCTTCCCCCTCCTTTCTAACACTTACACTGTGGTTGGAAGCAATATTTAAAAAAATATACAGCTCCAATCTGTTGTTCCTTGTCTCACTTAATTTGCAAGTGGCTGTTTTTCACCACTCCAAATAAACATACTGAAGTTATCATTTCTGCATGTGGACAGAGGAATATATATATCTACACATTAAAAAAAACACAGAGTATTTGGCTCCTCAGTTCCCCATCTCCCTCAAGTTTAGGTGCATTTTTTTGCATATTGTAATAACAATGCTAGTTTATCAACACCTATTGTTGAACAACAAGTGCTATTAATCTAAATGACATAAATTAATACCACTTGCTATAAATGCATAGGAAGTTTAGTTTGCAGTTTTAACTGCAGCTTTTGAATTATCCAGGATTAGAAGTAGGTAGATACATGGATTTCCACACCTTTCTTACTTCATACACACACACTGTTCAAAAATATGCCTTTGAGATGGAAAAGATTTCAAAAGTAATGCCCAGCTTTGAGCTTGTTGCCTTAACCTGTCATTCTGGTTCATCATTTCTGAAGGCTTCCTCTAAATTTTCTGGTGACCTTCCCAAGGAGCTCTGTGTACAGTGGCCTGTGGAAAACTGATAAAACAGGAAAAATCTGCCAAATAGTAAACAAATCAATCCCATGTTTTTTTCTAAACATGCTTCCATGAATAACTGTGAGAGCACACCTGCTAATTTAGTGAATGTCTTTATGGAGCATTTTTAAACTAAAATATTTCAATCCTTCCTGCCTCTTTTGAATTTGTCTTGTCATTCAATTTCTGTAACTAATTTGAGGGCAATTCTCTAATGTTTCATCACACTGCCAAAGCATAGATTTTGCTTGAATGTCAAGCGGAAGAACTTTAATTGTAAGGAACATAAAAAATCTACCCCATAATATGGGATTATTCCTGGTGCTAATTTCTAGAAACCCAAACTGTTGTAAAGTAGATGTGACTGAATTCAGATTCCTGTTTCACACAAACACATGGGGAAAAAGTTCTGCTTGAACTTTACTTAACTGAGACATCAATAAAATATTTCCATGTTAGGTCTTAAACAAGATTTGGGTCCATTTTTTTTCCTAGAGAAGTTACTTAAACAACAGTTTTGAAGCCTGTTGTCATCAAATGTAAATACAGCATTCACACAGCTCAGCTTTGGGCACCTCACTTAGCTGATTTCCAGACTAGAGTGACTGGAGATAGGGATCCTTTCCAGAGGATTCGGAAGAGGAAGGGAACGTAGGTGCTTCAAGTTGCTCTCTGCAGGAACTTCTTTTGCTGTTGACTACTGGTGGTGCTGGAGGAGAAGAGAAACTTATTCATACAAAAAACCAGTGACCTACTCAAAACAGCTTTTTGTAGTTGGACAGTGTAGAAATTTTGCCACAAACTGGAAACACGAGGATCATTAGAAAGTTTCTCTCAGCGATTGAAATCCTGTGATATTGTACTTGAAAAAAACAAACCCAAAACATTAGAATTTCTCTTAGGAAGACAAAAAAATCAGCAGCAAGGCGTGAAGACAAAGGTGCTGTCACTAGGTGATCACATCACTAAGAAGTAAACTTTGTCTTAAGAAATTGAAGTCTTAAGATATTTTAAATTACTTATTTCAGGTGCACATATAGGGAGCATTTAGGCCACTACCTTCACTTTGAGTTTTCTTCTTAAAGTCTCTAAAACATTTAATATTTTCATAAGATTTGAGGGCTTTTCTGAGGTAACATGTTTGCTTTAGCCTACCATGTGTACTAAGGAAATTTTAGAAAATAAATTCAAATGTACTAAATTATAGGTACAAGGATAAAATTCCAAATAATTAGTTCTTCTAACTGCCAGAAATTGAAAATATGCTTTAAAAAACGCTGACATTCTGCATAACTGAACATACATAAATTGTATTCATTTTCACCTAAACCACTAATTATTTTACCTGTAGGAAAATATTTCTAATCTTCACTGCTGGAAAATCAACAGGAACTAAGTACAGCTGCTACCTAACAGACAAGAAGTAAACAACCCAATAAAACTTATGCAATACCTTTCACACTCTAACATCTCATTACTTTTACATTAAATGAAATATAACATCACAAAGTATTAATGAAATACAACTAAAAGAGAGAGTTTAGCACTTTCAATGCCAAAATTTAGAATTCTAGTAGAGGAAGATTACAAGGTGCACAGCTGAAATGAGGAATAAAGAAGACTAAAATTAGAGGCCTTAAAATTGCATCGTAGTTAGTTTTATTAACAGATAGACTGATCTTAGGCAATTGCACAACAAACCTGGACAAAGAAGAATGGTTACTCTGACATCATAAGAAGGGATAACATCTAAAAATTAATGAGTACTTCCCAAAATTTGGCTCAATCTCTGTTTGGTTCAGAATAGTATTACGAGAAGTAAGAGAAGAAGTTAAAAAAGGGCAGTCTGATGTTTTAAAACCTAATGCTAATTTAATAAGATAGGAAATATAATCAAAAATAGGAGACATTACAGCTAGCATTATTCCTGGAGTTGTACAGATCTAAGGCTGTTTCAAGAGCTTCTCAAATAGGACTCTTCCCTTCAAAGTTGTTGGGGAGACAGAATAGAGAAAATTAAAATTTCAGACAACTTAGTGCAGTATCAAATGTTAGAAGCATTTGAGGTATGACTTAGCAAAAATTAGGCCTGCGATTTACCTTTCATTCTGAATTTTAGCAGCTATGATGAACACCAAGACAGTCATGAAAAGGAAGAAAGTGTACAAATATCTCATCAGATATGTATCCACTTTGGTCTCACTTCAAAGATCAAAGTCTGTCTTACTCTCATGTTTACAGCTCAATGCACAAGACTATAAATACCAAAGATATATGACTACAGAAAAACAATTCTACATGTATGTCAGTGATATTATCTGAAGAAAGACACCTGTAAAAATTTCATCTCTGACTAGAGGAGAGCTTAGAGATATAAAATATAATGGTGTCTTTAGTATAAATACAAGGAATTCCAATGCTATCGGAAAAGAAATTAAAATTAAATCAAAAGATCTGAGCAGTTCAGATGATCTCCGTAGACAGAAAAAAGATGGGGAGGTGAGAGTGGCGGGGAGTGAATATGTACACATGCCTTCATGTGTAAAGAGATACAAGAGAGTTCAAGTAAAAGCCAGCCAGGGTAAGCAGAGGGAGTATCATCAGAGATTTCTGGATTGAGTAGTCAAAGTGCAGTGGTGAGTCTGAACTCATAAGTGAAACCTGCCAGACGTGATATTTGAATTAAGACAGATCTTGAAGGGAGCACATCATTTACTTCTCAGATAATTTGGGATATAAGTTTTTTAGACATTCACTCAAAATAGACAATCATAGGAGGAAAAAGTATTCTCCCTTTTCTCCCACAAACAACAACTCTGCATAGGGAAATACACCCACAGACAGCGCACAGAAAACGCCAACACCTCCCTCCTTACATGCGTTTCTACTCTATTGAAAACTACACCATTCAAGTGAAGAGTAATTCCTATAAAGCATGGGCCAAGATATGTTTAATAAGAGAACTCATTGAATTTAATGTGAGTTTTTCTCAGTTAAGAACTGAAAATACTGACTTTCTGGGAACACTTCCCAATTCCAAATTTAGGGTCCAGTAACAAGTCCTACAAATAGTCTTTGTGTGTGAACACTTACTCTTCCTGTGTTGAATTTTACTGAACTGGAGCCAATATGACTTTGTACATGAAGGAATCTAAGTGGAGGATCAGAAACCTGGCATGGCTAAATGCCATAGTCAGAGGCATCCAACTGCTCTGCTTTGCACCCTTTCTTTACACAGACTCTTCATCCACTATTGTGGATGCCTGTCTACCCTAAAATATAATGGGCAGCATATGTGTGTGTGTGTTTGTTAAGAACTCTCTTTAAAAAACATCGAAGCTGAAAACCGTATGGTTTGAAGATTTGTTGAAAAATAAAATTTGGCTCCTAAAGTAAATGCTATTAAAAAGATAAAAAGTAGTCAATGTATCATTTGCTTCCCATCCCACTGCTATATCAACTGTCAAGTAGTCTTGGAAATAAAAATAAGAAATATTTCATTGTTTCATTTGCTTAGGAATAAAGCATCTTTGCATCAACTTTAAAAATACTGTCAAAAATAACTGGGAATAATGCAAAAGTAATTTAATTGCAGGGGTTGTTTATATAGAATCCTTTTGGGGTGCACCAAACTCATGTCTTGTCAAACTGAGATTTAACACTTAAGTTTTTTTCTTCTTCATGAAGAAAATTATTTTGAATTATGTACATATAAAGTTGTTTCTCTCCTCAGTGAAAGCCCCAAGTGTGTTAAATGGTTTTGCTAAATACGATTGAAAGAAAACCATGCCTGAGGGAAATGATCCTCTGCTGGATATGTATAAGGGTCGAAACAGCTTGGTCAATGAGTGACCACAGCATATGAATCTAAAACTAATCTCAGAGAGCCTGAGGGTACCCAAAGCTAACCTAGTCAAGTAGTCATTTTTTCATGTGCTCTGAGCTAAATACACTGTCTATAAAAGACTCCCTGTACACCTCAAAGCAAGTGTCTTACTTTTCTCACATTAAAAAAGAAAAAAAAAAACAACTTTAAACCAATATATTGTAGAGAGTGCATAACAGCAAACTAAAAATAATTGTGTAATAGAACAAGCAGTCTCTTAGTTGTCACTAAAATAAGACTCAGTTCTGAAAGTTGTCGAGAAAAAGTCCATCTAAACAAAACTAATTTCTGTGAGACTACTTTAGAGCTTAGATCTGTGGAATCAAATCCTTTGTTGCTGGTTATCCACAGAGGATTTAGAATCACCAAAAAATGAAGAAAAGCAGTTCTGAATTACCATCACAGTTATTTTCTGATCCATAATTAATCAAAGTTCCAGATCATAATTCAAATTTTAAAACAGTTTTCCTAAAATAACTGAATTTTTGTGTCCCCTTTACTAATTGCCCCAGTCATGCACAGAAGAAACAAGGTGTTTGAAAGACAAGTTTTCAGTGGGATACAACTTGATGAATCTACCTGGGAATCCTGCAGTAATTACTGTTGTGCTGCAATTCACCATGACTTCTGTGATCACCTCTGCCCAGTAAAACAGCTAAATATGACTCCATTGTATTTATTTCACGGAAGGATTCAGGGGTGAGGAATACCAGTTACCTTCTCATGACTTCCTATTGTAATTTCTATCCTATTCAGTTATTAGAGTCCAGCCCTGGAATTACTGGGAAATTAACTCTGTAGAAAATAAGTGGCTGTACAAAAGGCATTGATAAATAGCATGGATTGCTTTCCTGTATCCTTCCACTCACAATGAGGATCCAGTTCTCTCTCTAATATCAGAGAGACAGTGTGACCACATTAACTGTTCTGGTCAGGTGTTCATAGAAAAGCACCAATATAATTTCCTATGCCATCTTATATCCATCCAGTTTAAAACACTTGGGGACGGGATATGCTAGCTGGTCGCCCTGATTCACTGCATAGAATCTGTGAGTCCATCACCAGTCAGCTCCAGTAAAACCATATCCCTAACTCTTGATCTTGGCCCTCTCATCTCAAGCAAGAGAGATGAGTGAGGGATTGCTACCCTCTCGTCTTACCAGTGCAGACATCCCATCTTTGAAGTTGCTGAATACCACTTCAAAAGAGAAATCAACCTTTTCAAAATAAAGAAAACTTTTTAAAACAATGAAAATCTATATTCCCTAAAACCTTAGGAAATGTACAGAACCGATTTTTTACTAAATTATGATAATGAACAAGTTCAGTTACATTTCATAGTAAAGATGCACAAAACAGAAGAAATGCTCTGTAAACAAGGGCAAGGGATGGGGTGAGGAAACCACTGAAAAATATTAAGTCCCCTGAGCAACATGGGATGTGCAATTTTCGTTGTGCTCTGAGACATACTTGTGTGGCCTTGTTGCTTCTATTGATCACTGTAGGTCTTTCCTAATAGAGTTACAAGACGTTTTCAGTTGCAGACTTAGAAACCTGTGGGAAATGGGATCCAATCATATGGCTGCTCTGTTTCTGTAAGGCCAGCTCTGTCTTGTTGCTACTGCTCTGTTGGGCTTTAAACACAATACCAGCACATCTAAGGCTGAGAAGCAAGGCACAGATTGTGCTGGCACAGCTTATGATTTTCTGTGAAACAAGAACCAAACCCTTCCAGTCAGTTACAAAGTACAGCTAATTTTCTTTTTATTTTTCTTTGTTATGGAACTGTGCTTCTGATTTCCAACAAAGTTGTGAGTGCAGGAAGAAGGTGGCAAGCATTAAGAAGTATTTTATAGTCTTTTACCAAACCAATAGGCACAACAATCAATGAACAGAGAGTATTTTTTAATGCTATATTGAGGCAGAAGGTATTGGAAATACAGAAAACTCTATGAAACTAGATGTTCTCTTAAGCAAGAAACCCAAGGCACAGGGGATTTCAGTAAGTATTTTGTGTTCTTACTTGCATCAAAATAAACAAAAGATATTAGTGTTTTGCTTATCAGAGCTGCAATAAAAGTTATTTTCGAAAAGAAGGGGAAGTGTGTACATTTGAAAAATTTCTACTGAAAATATTACATAAACAAGATACCATGAACAATTAATGACTTACAAATTGAAGACTGAAATAAAATACAAACTACTCTCCCAATGGAAAATGACAATCTATGTCATTTCAGATGCTTATGGATACATATATATTTTATTTAAAATACAGATAAATTCCAAGGCAAAGCCTGATCCAACAAGCTGAGGAAAAATTTCAGCTTATGCTGATATGACATGAAGTTTACAGAGCACAAAACCTTGCAGAATCAGGCCCATTACTGCTCTTTCGAGCCTGCTGCAGGTTCAAGGGACTTAGCTTAGGACTCTAGCAAGAGAGTGGCATAATTTGGTTGCAAACACAGGAGAAGGTAAAGAGATTCTATTACATGCATATTTTTATGAATTTACTAATATTAAAAAAACCCAAAACAAAATACTTTATGACAGGATTTATCTTCTCAATGAGAACACAGCACTGGACACAAGGACAAAATTCATCATTGTAAAGTAGTAACGGGTTTCTGTTTGGTCCCTTTTTGAGACATACACTTTTCATCATATCAGCATGACAGTGCTGAGATTAGTGGCACTCTGAAACAGCTAAAACATTTCCATATTTGATTTCATAGTTAAGATTTCTTTACCTTTACAGTGTAAACGTTCAATCATAGTCTGGAGATCCTTCCCAGGAAACAACACAATGAATGCAAATTTATATGCTTATGAGCTGAAAAGTCTACTTGATTACATCACTATAACTAAATGATTACTCTGACACCAGTGTAGTTCACCAAGATCCTAGGAAACGGAGTTTCTGTGGTATGCATTCCACTCCACAAGACATTATCTAAGGATACTATACAAGCAAGAGAGTGGCAGGGGGGAGGAATCTCTCCAAACTGGAGAAGAATGAAACACAGCACAAAACTACATACGAACATTTAAGAGTCCAAAGAGGAGGATATGGTCCATGAAGACCTGCCCTCCTAACCTCAGGAAATACAAATCAATCTGTGTTTCATCATCTGAAACTTGAACTTCTAGCTAGTAGCTCAATGCTCTTCCCTCTGCCTTCTTCAAAAACTCCTCCTTGAACTGATTTACACTATTTGCTTCTACTGCTGACTTCGGCAGTTTGTTCCAGACCGTATTTCAACTACCCTTTGTGTAAAACTGTTCTGTCTGAATATATCGGAGTCCCTAAATTCTGGTACACATATTGGAGTGGTTACAGAAGTAATTTTAGTGTGGCTGGCAGCTGGCCTAACTCGTGCTCTGATCTCTCTTCCCCTCCTTCAACCGAACAGTTAATACTTTGCCATCAAAGTCAGGGTTGCTACAAAGAGATCATGCTCCAGCCAAGCACCCAGGGGGACACCGCTTCAACTTGTCATGTATTGGTCGGTTGCTGTGGCCAGAGCAGCCTTCCCAACCCTTAAGAAGGGGCCAAAGTAGTGAAGAGCAAAGAGTAAGCAAATAAAGGGGAGCAAGACTCTATATCTTATTACACTAAACAATTTGATCCTATTCCCAGATCTTTTATCTACTTTCTATAAACATTTTCATAGATAACTATTGGTTAAAAGAAAAAAAAAAAACAACAACAAAAAGTATTTTTATAAATAAACCTCTACCATAAGATTTTGCATTGTCACCTTAAAAACTTGACAGAGTCATCTAGGGAGCAATCAGGAGCAAGACAATACCATTCCACATTCGGAGTGAATAATAAATATTGGGAAATGTATTTACAGCAAATATTTGGCAAGCTTATTTCTCTATAGGTCTAAAATATATTGATATAAATAATGTGCAAAATAAAGTTGAATACAGAGATTTGTGAAAAACAAACTTCATTGCTTCATTTTTTTTTTGTTTTTCATTTTTAATCAAATGGAGACTAAATTTGATGAAACCTAAACTGCATCTGTAGGTTGGCAATTATATGGTTGTAAAGAAATGGGAGAGAGAATAGCAGCCTCCAGATCTGGAATAAATTGTCAGTTGATCTTAAAAGATAGATACAGGATTCTTAATTTTGACTTCTGAGGATCTGCATTTTCTAAAAGATTATTATTTCAAGTGTCTTTTGAAATCTACTTTTCTGCATGAACTAAGGTTAGGAAAGAGGTAATCTATCATGTGTGCCATAACTTTTAAATGAAAGTGACATTTTTTTCCCAGGCAGAACAACTTTCATCAGGAATATTTTTGGAAATTTAGAAAATCTCTTTGATGTCAGAAAAACTGTTTCTCACATTCTTTTGAAGCAGACAAAAGGTCAATGTTAATTGCAATATGTTGTAAATCATATAGATTACTTTCAAGAAAATATTTAAGGGAGATAGCTTATATGTGACATTCATTCTTCAGCCAACCCGACATGGAAAATGTTTAATTTATAAAGAATTAAAAGGATGGAAGTCTCTTGAAAAATAAAGAATTTAATGAAATTCTTCTGTTTTGTTACCAATTCACAGATATCATCTTTTCTTATTTATGGAGGGAAGTGTATTACTCATAACGTGCAGACTTGCAAATTCAGCAGAAACATAAATTACCAGCCCTAAAACTCAAATTCTTTCAAAGGATCTGTAAAGCTAGAAGTTTTGAGTAGCTTGGATAGAACAAATGGACAGGAAAAGACAATGTATCTTTTGAAAAACAGACCTGCAAAGATGTTATGCTCAATTACTTTGACAAAAGATTTGGAAATCAACAATATCCCCCGTGGAATACCACTGCTTAGCTAGAATGTAAAATCAAGAGCTCAAAGTTAAGCAAGAATAATGTAGCGTAAGCCACATTAAATTCATGTCACCCTTAAAGCTAGAACCTACTTGGATATTTAATAACTAACTATTACTACCTTCACAGAGAGGAAAATAAATAAATAAATGTCTTGGACCAAATGTGAATAAAAGTACCATTCTGAATATTACATGGAGAAACAGTGGGACTGGGCAGGCTGCATTCCCAGCTGTAAGTTCTCTGATGATCAGTCAGAGAGCTAAAAGGTTATTTTACAATCTAAATCAAGCTTCAGAAAGCAGTCTTTCAGGCTTGTCTTTATAGGTAATAAAAACTCTACTAGAACCTGAGACAGGAAGGAGGAGTTGTGTTTCAAAGGTTTTTAGAAAACAGAATAGCTATGGTTGTCATGCTGGTGGCCAACAGAAAACTACTATGTACAAATGAGGGCTACCACCAAGCTACTGGATAAATGTGCCACAGAAACCTCAGCAATGGCTTGGTTTATTTTCAAAGAATGCTTTCATCTGTACTGCACAAGGAGCAGGGTTTGCATGCAAGCAGAAGCTTCCATTTGCCAGAAGAAAGGAGATGCCTCCAGCTAAATACTGCAGGACCAGTGCAGGGGAACTGTTGGGAAGAGATGGCTTCTAGACAGCTGTTATCAGCACTATTCATCACTTCATCACTGTATGTGTCTGGGAAGCCACTGCATTTGGGACACATCTACCTCCATGCCGATGTTGAGTAACAAGGAATGAAACACGGGCTGTGTCTGAGGGATCAGAGTTATGTTGCCAAAAAAGCGCTAAGAATGAGTTCAATTTAAGCCAGTCAGTTCATATTATCTTCACTGACATGGCAAGTCCATAATTTTGGCTGTACAGAGAAAAAGGATCATCTTTCTAAATTCCAGGACTAACAAACAGGGCTGCTGTGCATGCAGCTAGGCAAAGCTGGGGTCTGAAAGGGCCACAACACTTAGGTGGATGTTAGATATCTTGATTTCCTGTACTAGGACATAACTGACAGGGTTACATAAAAGTATAAGAACTAGGAAAAATCAGGTTAATAGTAGTAACATTTTAATTTACCTGTTCTAGATGTTTCCCAAGAATATTTGAGATCTGTGCTCTAGATAAGATGTGTCACGGGATCAGCACTGCTACATTTCTTGCCAGTCAGCAGGGGGCCATTATTCACCTGGAAAAGCATGAATATGTTGACTGATGTTAAAAGCAGATAAGTAAGTTGAAAGGACAACAAACAGGGAGAAATACAGAGAACACAACTGTGGCTTTAAAATTTATGGGTTTTTCCCATCAGGTAATGCTGTATATGAAATAATAATGGTGGTAACTAAAACATTAGTTACTACTTGATGATGAGACTTTACATCTTTCTGTAAACCTCTTATTGACACTAGCATAATCTCCTGTGAATAAGGGAGAACAAAGTCCTATATTGATATCCGGTGCATGTAATCTGTTTATATAATCCAATCCTCTCCACAGAATTAATTTGATCTGTCTGGCTTGGAGCATGTACTGCTGGTTAGCCATGCTCCCTGTGTGCTTTTATTTCTTGAAGATGCAGCTTGTTCTGCTGTTTGGCATCTTGGCTACCTACTGAATCAGAGTAAGTGCAAAGACTTAATAATGGCAGTCTACTGATAATCACTGTTGCCAAACTAGTATCGTGTTCTGTGGGATGGAAACAGCAGGCACCCATCCTTCAATTTATGAACACCAAACTTCAAATTGACAGGTAGCTCTTAGAGAAGTTTCACTCCTAAATTATTAAGTAAAAGATAAAGAAAGAGGAAAAAAGGCTTGAAATTAGACAGTTACTGAATTACTACAGTGAATAGTATTGATTGACAAATCCAGTCCCAAAAATCAGAATTAAAATTAACTGCACTTACTGTATTAATCAGTCATATTGCAGAGTCTGAAAGGATGGCATTGAAGATGAACAAATGCTATGAAAGATATAGACAAAATATAATTATAATATAAAAATATTTGCAAGTAAAATTTTATACTAGAGTAACACATCCTTGTAAGTTCAGAAACTTTGCATCACTCAGAGGGAGTGTGTAATTACTTACCTTAAAACTTCCTCAAAAAGTACTAATGGAAGGGATATAGCTATCAATCAAAATCAAATTAGAAGGGTTTATGGCACATGACTCAAAGCAATACAATTTTATTTTTCTGAAGAGATTTATTTACATAGTGAGATTAAAAATGTCTCAGATTTATGCACCAACTGCAGGAACATGAATTTCCTAGGTTTTAAACCTTTAATGCAATAACCTTTACCCTGGTTTGAGATAAGTCTATGTCAGCATTTATAAAGTAGGATCTTTCTAGCTGTTTGGTCCAGTATAATAAACCACTTCCTTCTTCTGTATTAAATGATAAATTCTATTCCTTTAAAGCCCCTTTCCCTTAATCCAGCATTTTCATTCTGTTTTCCTCCTCTTCCATAGTTCTACCTCAAGATCTAGAGCAATTCCAGGAAACTTTTCCAATAGATTCCTTTGAGGGAAATGAGAGTATTTCTCTGGAACAACACTGAGGTCTAAAAAGCTCATCTGGAAGAAAATCAGTGGTAGCACTGCTTGGGATTATCAGAGACTTAAAAGACCCACAGCTTGCTCTGCTAATGCAAAATAGGGTGTTTTCATCCAAGGAAGACCACTATGCCAAAGGATAAATTCGTGGATACACACATGGAGTTACACATGCACACGAAGCATGTTTTCTTTACTGGCTTCTGTCATTCAGACTGTCTTCCTGCATTTAATAATTGAACATACCAAAATCACAATCCTAAACAGCCATTTCATTTACTGCCTACCTTTCAATTAACTCCATATTTTCCAGACTTTGACCAACAAACATTGCCAGCTTTCCCTTCAGAATAGACCTAGAAGCTGCCTTTCTTTCCAGTCGTTCAAGTCTCACATTTGTTGTTCTTTCTTCTTTTCATGAAGTGCATTAGCAACAAGTTATGAGGCCAGAGATGACTAGATCAGAGTAACACAGAAAGGACTCATATAATGTTTCCAAACATTTAAAAAATTCTACAGTTGCTCTTCTACAAATAAGAGACATTCAAAACACAGAATGCACTTATGCACTGTGGCTGTTTCCCTCTAAAAACATCAGAGGAGGGATTATTAGTAGGGCACTGAAGGGACATGCTAAGTTTCTTAATAAAAAAGGCACATTTGCTTCATTAGGCCATGACATACACTGATACCTGCTTCCAACAACTCCATAATCGCCATGATAAGGAGCTATGAAGCTTTCTGAATCACTGAAGATGATTTTGAGAGTCTTGATGCACAGATGCACTTTGTGTTCTAGCTCTTTTAAAAACTAGAACAAGTAGCTGAACAAGCACTGGGCGTAGGAGGCAAGTCTGAGTATCCAGGCTGCACAGTACCTATGACAGAGGTACAAGTAATCAGTAACTAAGCTCCGTATAATTTACTGCTGTGCAAAACAAATGAATTGAGTAACCAACATTGCTGACATGATGGTGTCCAGAGGAGAGTTGGACTTGTTAAAACCTTTCAGAGGTTTAGTCTTTGATCTTGTGTTTAATCTTCTTGCTCATCTTGTTTTGTTTCCTCACAAACAAACCAAGTTCTTTTGTCGTACAAGAAAAAAAAGAAAATGTGTAACAAAGGTTCCCAGCTATACCCTCAGACATCACGCAGCTGTCTGATAAGGATATATTTGTCCCATGTCCCATTGCCATTGACCAGGGTAGTAGGAGTACTGAGGATAGACAGTAGCAGTACTTTGCTCTCTGGTGCTCATTTCTTCCACCACCTCCTGTGTCACCTCCTTTTGTTTATGTAGAACTAATGGGCTGAGCATAGATATTACACATGCCATGTAAATCTGCAACTCTTGTGAGGGTATAGCACTGCTGGATTTTGCCAGCTCAGTACTTTGTGTCTGAGGATGTACAATGACCAGAATACACTGGATTTTGAAAGTGCTGATTAGCTGTCCTGAGCATAGCCCCCATTAACAGGTATTGCTGGGGTGCTGTGTGTGAAATGACAGATCTAATGAACACATGATAAGCTTTTCTGCAACAGGTGAGGAACAATATGGCATAGCTATACCTTGAGATCAAACAAAGGTAAATGACCCAGTTAGCAATAAAGGTTGACCATTACAGTCCAAATAAATCAATTTGCAATACTGCAAATCTAGTACTGCAAAATATAATATCATTGTGAACTGCATCTATCCCAACCCACTGATGACCTCGGGGAATTTTCAGGAATATTGCTTCTATTTTCTGTCTTTTCATCCCTAATGTATACAGGCAGACTTAGCATTGTCTGCAACAAGAGAAACCACTATACTTCAAGAAAAAAATGACTACTCCCATTAGCTGAATGCCAAATTTCATATATTCAGTTCATCAATAACTCACTCTAGACTTTCAACTAAGCTACTAAACAAGATGGGCTCAAATCTCTAAAATTAGTAGGATAGAAGCAATATTTTTTAACTGTAGCATGAAATCACAGCAAGAAAAACTGAGCTAACATGTTAAAATACGAAAAACTACCATTATATTTAAGCTGTTTCTAGGAAAGAATATTACATTTATTAATGTGTATAAATTCAGTTTTACCATGCATCAGACATTAGGCTTTATTTTTCTGTATAAAATAAATATAGCTGGAGTATAAGATTATGACTTCACTATTATTTTGTAAAATCATTTGATTTAAATAGAGATGCCAATTCACATGATACCATAAAACTGAAAACAGAACCATCAAATTATTTTGCAACACAAGCACATTATACATGAAGACAACATAGGTAGACTTTCTTGTGAAACTTTTGGATTTTATCACTGTGTAACAATTTGTTGCACTATTTATAGGAGAAACAATAAATCTAACATGATTCATCATATTAGCCAATAAATCATGAGACAAATCATTAGGCAGAGTGATAAAATCAAGTGTTTTAGAAATAAGTTAATCTATGATGCCAATGTCTAATCTAAACAGTTGCTTAAAAACCCTATTTACTAATCATTTTTACATAAAGAAAGACTGATGATTATGTAGATTAAATGTGTACTTTGTATAAGCAGTAGATAATCACATGCTTAGTGCTGGTCTGTTTAGAAAGAAAGAAAAAGATCTTGAAAATCCACTGGGAAAAAAAGTAACATCATTTTGATTGTATTTGAATATTATGAAGGGATTTTTGCACCCCTTGTGAGCCTGCCTTAGATCCTGGTGAAGAAACAGTTAATTAAAAGCATGCTGCAAGGTTGCTGGACAGATATCTTTACTTATGAATTCCATAATGTCTTAATTAACAATTTCATTAAGATGTGATGGCTAGTTCTAATCCCTCTTCATTCTTTGGTCTGAATATAACCCTGTAGTCTTTCTCATTTGTGACAACTGTGTTTATAGCTTCTCTACCCATAGAGCTTCATGGCACTTTGAATTATGCTCAAGAGTATATGGGCATCACGTCACATTTGTGTGCCTGATATCATACATGACTAGCTGCGCTCCAGCCAGGGTCCTTAATGTACATTCTACAGATGGACTACCCTCTGAATGCTTAGCCAGATATTAAGTTAAATCTTTTTGGAGTCAAGCTTGTTTCACATCAGTTATACAAACATATTGGTTCCTTTAAAAAGACAAATGCACTGAGAGTAAGACAGGGAATCTAGGTCGTAAATCTAGGAAAATCATTTTAAATTTTAGTTTAGGCTTTAAATTTGAAAATCTCTTCTTTGGGAATTATTGTTATCTGTGGAGGGTTGTGTTCATTTATTTTATCCCAAAGAAAAGTAGGTGAGCAATATTTATCAAGTAGGTAAGCAGCATAGATGGCTTAACCATGAAAGAAACATAAGCAGCAAGGCAATCTCCTTCTCTCTCACTTTCTGTTTTGTATTAAAATGCAACAAGCCTGACAAGATAGTGACAAACCAACATGATATTTTCCAGTTCAAGATTTTTCCTCAAAAAGGGGAAAAAATATGTTAACATTTGTACGTTGCTGCCTGTCTATCTATTTATCACATTGGGACTGTGTCATACATACTGTACCTTCTTGATAAGGCTAATCTTGAGAGCAAGGTATTTTCCTTTAACTGAAAGAATATATTTGAGGAACAAGAGCATCTGTAATTAGGGCTGTGACTAACTGTTTACTTGTCACATAGAGTCGGGTGAACAAACCCCTCCAGCTCACAAAGCACATTGGGAAAGGGAAAAGGAAGGGAAAGTCTGGTGCTGGGAGGGAGGCTGTGTCAGAGAGGCTGAAGGAAACAGAGGGCATTTTGCTGAGTTTATTGTTTTCTTGCTTTTTATCTCAATCCATACAGCATGTTTTGTAAAAGATGTCTGAGAGGCAAATAGGGAAGTGATAGCCATTTTATGCCTTATGCAGTATAGGTGGGGATCATTTGTCTGTATCTTTGTTTGTTTTATAATGTACAGACATCCCATATATATAAAATGTAATAACCAGGAGCACATCAGAATCATATGCTTGCAGTCCCTTGTTACTCTTTTAGAACTTGCTTATCTTTTGCTTCACTGTTTTCCCTGATGACACTTAAGGTCAGATTTTTAAAGGCACTTAGATATCTCATTTTACTGAAATCAATGGGAGCTAGGTGCTTAAACATCTTTGAAGAACTAGCCCTTTAATGTTTATTAACAATGTCTCAGATGAGGGTACATCCCAGAAAACATAATAATTGCCATCCTTTATTAACTGTGGTGTGTCGAGATAAGATAGAATCAAGTCCTCAGACTCATCTCCTCTCAATGATTTCCTAAATGAGATCAGTTCCCACTTACATCTTGAAAGACCAAGGGTGACTAAATCAGAGCAATGAAGCACATTTACATCCTTGAAATTCAAATCATCTTGCAGACACTTTTCCCAGTGTTGCTGATCCACGTTTTTCAAGTCTCAAAATGTTGGGTATTTTTCTTCAATATTCAGCTACTTTAATTACAAGAAAATAGCTCCTTTTTCTCTTTAAGTAAAAATGAAACTTTTTTACCCTTGGAAGCTTAGACACTCACTAATTATGGAATTACAGCTATATCAGAATTATTTCCTTGTATTTTTGCCCTCACGCTTTTAGTCTTGTGGATTCACATATACTTTGTTCATCAGTGCATGGCACAAAGCAGAGCAGCCTCCAAGACAACTCTGGGGTGCAGAACACGTGCTTAAATATACCTTTGGATAGAAAAATTACAAAGTCTGGAAAAAAGTCACTTCTAATAGAAGCCTTTGGATTACTGGTAGGGAGAGGTAAGGGACAGAAAGACAGACAGACCTTCAGCATCAACAGAGAATCTTATCACCCATTAGAATGAGCTTTGGATCAAGTCTCAACTGAATCTTCTCAGGCTCAAGT
Source organism: Colius striatus (assembly GCF_028858725.1). NCBI lineage: Eukaryota > Metazoa > Chordata > Aves > Coliiformes > Coliidae > Colius > Colius striatus. Next base: position 11,428,165 of record NC_084772.1, read on the forward strand.
TAGCATATGTCAGCATTTTCCTGGAGAGACAGGTTTCCATCCGTACATACTTCTATCTTTTTCTCAACTAAGGACACTCTTGCTTACTGTGTTATTGGTGGTAATCTTTCTCTATTTTTGTTTCCTACAAGCTTGATGGTCACATGTTCTCTAGAAAATTCCTACTGATGTCTTTACAACCACTGAAATATTTTTTTTTGCTGCCATGATTCTCTTTTTCATTGTCAATTCTCCATTTTACTCTTCTTTTTGTCTGAACATTTTTCTCTTCAGTTTCCCTCCAGTTTTTAATATTTCCCTTCCTTTCTTTTCTCTTCAGCTCTTCCTACACACTTTTCTCTCCCATTCTCTTTCAGTTCTGCTTTTCATTTTCTCTACTGCAAACTAGTTGATCAACATTAGACACAGCAAGTGGCAATCACCACAGGTAAAATATCAAAATTTTGTCACTATGTCAAATCCATGTTCAAATCTATTTGAAAATGGGATTGATGATGAGAAACTGTGAGGGTTTCTATCCTCTCTTCAGGCACCTTCTCATTCTAATTCCTGCTGTCTCCATGTACTCTTCTTTCACAGGGAAAATGTCAGAGGGAACAGAAATAAACTGGCAGTAGCAAGTCACCTAGTTTCACATTAGGATGAGCACGAGGGCTTGACTTGGAGCGTATCTACTCATTCCCTCTTCTCCTTCCTCTCAACTCAGCTAGTGTCCTGTAAAGGAGCTCACATATATTATAACAACTCTCTTCCTTTACCTTGACAATTTTATCTGCCCGTAGTGACAGACCAACAGACCACCCCTCTGCACAGCGAACATTATGTACTAATACATCATGAGATGTATTTAAAGCACTACCAGCTGTCAGAACATTGAAGAGTTTGAGATCAAACTTACTGCAAGACACCCTCTCAACTTTTCACATCACTTGCTGGTAATGTCCAACACAACATGGCTGGGGGGGGAGGTTTGTTTGTTTTAGCCTCATTTTCTTTCTTTCTTCTTTGTAAATCTTCAACTGATTTCCTGGAAGTCTCACTCAGCACCTGAGATACACGTAACATGGGGATTATTTGCTAATCAGTCCAACTGCTTAGGAGATCACATTCATGTACTGTTTCTGCAGAAGCAGTGACTCCTGGTCACACAATCTCTCCAGAGTAACTGTTTCTAAAGCCTGTTTAAATCAATTTTAACACTCTTCTGTTTAATAACAGCATAAAGCACAACCCTGCATGGATTTAATTAGAGCCATGCAATCTACATAAAGCACACAGAACAGTAGTGCGCTGAAAGAAACCCACTGATTATCTCAATAAATTCAAGACTGACTGGACAGGCACTTCTTAAAAATTAAATTTTTGAGATATTATGATTAGCAAAACTACCTTGACGGTCATTCACAGCTAGAATTACAGTGTTCCAAGGACCTGTCCTATCCAAAATGTCTGTTGAAGTCAATAGGCACTCTGTACCCATTTATATGTGGTACCAGGGCTACTTCATACATTAGGACTGATATGTTTTTTTTCCTATCACTATTCAATCCAGATGTTTTCAAAGAGATAATCAGGTCATGTGGGAACTGCATGACTAAAAAAGCAAGTAGCACTAAAATTGTATTCCTATAAAGTTCTGTATCTGTACATTTTAGGGTCAAAGATTAAGAGTTCTTATCTAAAATATTCAAAATAATTTCTAAAGTAGTGTTGCAAAAACATTTTACAGTGAATTACTTTTAAAATTACATTTTAAAAAGAAACATATCACCATATTTTCTGTGGGCTTGAAAGCTTATGTTAAGTTTCCAAATAAGTCAATTCTATAAAGATAACATCTTAAAAAAAAAAAAAAGTGTTGCAAGCTAATACTGTACATCACAAATAAGCCTTAATTAAAATTTAAATTGAAATCTGTATAGGCTAATCACTCCTGAACAGGAAATATTTTAATGCAAAGGTTTCAAAAGCTCTACAGTCAAATGTTTAGGTATTTAGTACCTATAATTAGGGTAAAAATGTCAAAGTCTTCAGTTCACCAGAATATAAGGAGACTAACTAAAGTGCTTTATGTCCATCTGTTCCTACTGTGACATTTACAGATTAATTTCTACACAGGTTTAGCATCCAAAATCCTGAAGTCTCTGGAGAATCTGGATGTGTTTTGAGAGGTAGTATCTGAGCACAGGTAGAAACTTTATTTTAAAATCTAGTTCCAGCTGCAGATGATGGACTATGCTGAAAATCTCTGCTTTGACCGTTAGCAGTGCAATGCCACGTTTCTTTTTTTCTTTGCACAGTTTTCCCGAGGTATACTTGCATTAACATAAAAATGGTATTTTTTGTTTAATTCACATACAACTTTTTCTGATTAACTTATTACATATCTGCCAACTAAGCTACATACAGAGACACTCAGATCACTTTAATGCACATGCGAAAGTCAGCTTCAGATGAAGACTGAATGAAAATCATACAGTGAGATCAGTATCTGGTCAAATTTGCAGACCCATCAGCCCATTCATTACGGACGGAGCTGTAAGAATATTAACAATGAGAATGTAGGCAGCCAGAAAGCCCTACCTAAGGTGATTTGACCTGATACTTTTAACCCATTATAAAGAATCAATAAAAGCCAAAGTCAGCAAAGTGAATACATAACATATTTAAAAGTAATTAAAGGTTATTTTTGTATGGATTTCTAGTACTTTTCAGTAGGAATAATTTCATCTTCCAGTCATGAACTCTTTGTACATATTCAACACTACATACTGCTGAAAGCATGAAATTGACTTCCTAAATAGTCTCTAAGAGATAATGACTCTTTTTCTCATGTTTTGATTCATATTTTATATTAAAGTAACTTTCAAATTTCCCCCAACACAACAGCATTTCAATGTTTTCCTATAAAAAAATCCATGTATGGTATTTAAAAAAAAAATCATAGCCCTACATTGATATTTCCATAATAAAATGCTACTGCAATAAAGTGATTTATGCATTATTTAAAAAAAAAAAAAGCTGTCAAAACCTGCATAAGTTGTTTAAACACTAAGAATGAGAAGCAGCAGCAATGAAGATGTGCTGCCTTCACATTTGGCCATGTGCCACAGCTCTGAAGAGGAGTCCATCTAGAACATGCGGTGCCTTACCCTGTTGAGCAAGATATCAGCTTTGTTTTTCTCCCCTAAAGTAAAACATTTTTGACAAGTAGCTCATCTATAGCCACTTCACACAGCATTTCTTTCATTTGCATTCTCATTAGAAAAATGTGATTTTATGAAATGGAACGTGGAAGTACTCACCACAGAGTGAAAACAGGGAACCCTACATCCAAGGTGATAATCCAAACCAAGCTGACGGCAGATAGAATACAAGATCCA
>NC_084772.1:11439047-11536547 GCF_028858725.1 Colius striatus
GAATCAGAAAAGAACTTGAACACGTGCTTAATTTTAAGTATTATAGTAACTACCTTGAACTTAAATAAAAGTTTTTTTAAGGGCTCTAGTAGAATGTGTATAAATGCTACTTCCTTTATTTATACTTCCACAACTTCCACTCATTTATGGCTGAGAGGTTTTCTGATTTTGAGTTGGCACATCTTAGTAGAAGCATATTTAGGCAGCAATAACTCAGTTTTGAAAAGTCTGCAAAGAAACATAAACTTGGAACATGAATAAATTACTTTGGTGTAGGGGATACCATAGGAGAACCGTAAGGTGGAAGCCTTTCTGAACCTAAGTGACAGAAGTGGTTAGAAGGAATGGATGTATAGTTATCATTTCTTCTTTCCATATGAATTTTGTCCTGTATTGCATCACTACAGCAAACAGAAAGATTTTTTAATTCTGTGGTTTATTGCCCTTCTGAATGCATTCTGCACATTCAATTGCACCATCTGGTTGTCAATTTGCCTATATGTCCTTCCTACTTTCTCAGAAACTAGATGTGGATGTACTTAGGAAAGAAATGGGAGATATTGCCACTGAAAGAGTTTCCTACCTGCACAATTTAAATTCTGCTCCCATTCTTGCCCCTTTCTGTTTCTGTTCTATCATCATGTTTCTTACTTCTGAGTGTACCTGTGGCCATTAGTGGTGATATCAAATATTTAAAAATCACATAGCTTCTTAAAGAAATGTTTCCATGTATTCCCTCCACAAATGAAGGAGGTTTTGGGTTGGAGTTGGCTTTTGTGTGTTTTATTTAAGGTGCATTGCACCACTGCATTGTAATACATGTTGGGATATCAGGGCACCTGCTTCTTACCCTCTCTTTCTCTCTCTTTTAAAATTATTTTGCAGTAAGTCTGTGTTTTAGGTACTTTTCCATACACTTTTCTTAAAAAGGTATCAGCAAAACAGTGGCACTGCTTCTACTACAGCATTCCCTTTAAGTATGAGACAATCATGAGACATAATGGGAGATGGGACACCATTTCACAGTCCCTATCAGTGTCCTTCAGGGCTGGAAGGCTTTGTACAACTTAGGATCTCACAGTAGGACTACATGTCTATGAAGCAAATCTAGCTCACAGTTCACAATTGCTTAGTCTGGAGAAGAGGAGATTGAGGGGAGACTTTATTAACATTTATAAATATCTAAAGGGTGAGTGTCAGGAGGTTGGGGCATCTCTTTTTTTCTATAGTAGCTAGCAACAGGACAAGGGGTATGGGATGAAGCTGAACACAAAAAGTTCCTCTTAAATATAAGAAAAAACTATTTCACTGTGAGGGTGAAGGAGCAGTGGCACAGGCTGCCCAGAGGGGTTGTGGAGGCTCCTTCCTTGGAGGTCTTCAAAATATGCCTGGACATTTTCCTATGCAACTTGATCTAGGTGAACCTGCTTCTGCAGGGAGGTTGGACTAGATGATCTCTAAAGGTCCCTTCCAACCCCTACCATTCTTTGATTTTATGATTCATAGTCCTCTCTCAAACAGACCTGTCAAGAGTCCAGGTAATATACTCCCTTGTCTCAGCCTTGCTATATTGGAGGCAATAACATTTTCCAGATATGTAAAAGATGAATGGGAGATATCTAGGACTCTATTTAGAGAGTAAACATAATTTGCAGCGTGAAAGTCACAGTGTGTGTGTATTTGTTGCCATATGTGTGGGTCATATACGGGCCAAATATGTGCAAATAATTTTTTAATTCCAGAAGAGGTCAAGAGCACTGGAGAGCTTTACTTTCAGAAATCACAGATATTAGAGAACACTGCTCATGAGTATATTTGTGAGGATCCACATGCACAGAGTTTGCTGAAATATCTGTGTTTTCTTACTCAGCAAATGCACATCTGGAAAGATTTCTCCAGACTAGCAAGAAGCTGTTTAAAGGCTTAAGGTTAAATCCATAAGAAATTTTAAATAGGAGACAAGCACTAATACAAAATTCATATCCTTCAGCATCTCAGTTCAGTTAGCACCTAATCTCATAGTTTATGGGCTATGACTGCCAGTGTCACAGCAGTCGAAGTTTCCTTCAGAGAAAGTTCATTATGCATCTAAAGGTTTACTTCTGTGCCTACCTAGAAGTAAACTTCACAGTGCTGATAAACTTAATGCTCTGGTCAGACCCACTGGATTCACAAGTATTCCACTGTCTAACACATTGCCTGAAACAAATGTTTATCATCTGTTTAATTAGGGTCCTTACAAAATAGTGTTTGAAGACACTATGATAGAGAACCATTGTGTTTTGAGCTCTTACAAAAGATATCTGAAATACTCCTACCTTGATGATTACTGATCGTTCATTTTGTATATGTTGATCAACACATCATCCTTCTCCCCATGGTCTTCATTTCTTTCCCCCTTCTCATCAAGCACTGCAATAAAAATTATAGCCCATGAGTCATAAATAGAATCTATTCATTGCATTCAGATAACTGGAAGAACGTGGTGCTCTGTGAGCAGTGCAATTTATGAAGCTGGCTTCAGTGCACAGGGAAATCCCTGAGACTCATACACCTCAGCAAAAGTAGATTTTTTTCCTTTATCTCACAAATGTGTCCTTTGACTTTCACTTTACACGTAGTACTTTCACATCTCTGCACATCTCCAAATCTCCTTGCTCTCCAGTAGAATCAAAGACCACCACTACTCTCTACTGTCTGACTCAGAGGCAGACTCTTCTCATTTCTAAGGTAGTTATGAGTTAATTGGGTGCCACAATGTTTGCTGAGTATTTGTCTTAATGGCACTTTGTTACCCTGACACAAATAATCATGACAATTAGTATTTTTTTTTTAAATGGGAAATGCCTCTGGTTTTCCATTATGAGGCTTTTGGTCATGCCAAACAGCATAACTGGCAACCACTCATATGTTGAACACTGTTTCATATAGTGTGTTCATACAGTGTTTCTTACTGCCTATGAAAACTCCTGCAATACTGAAGGAATGTCAGTATTTTCAACAGGATGCAACATATATATTTATATACACAGAGATTATAAAATAGAGGACCCTTAAAAACATTCTGAGTACAAAAAAACAGTTTTCAGTATTAAAGACACAAATATTTACCCAAGTTAAGATACTCGTAGTGTCTTAAATTGAACCATTATTCTACATTCCAACTATTGAGACATACTGCAGTATCCAGTGTGGCAGAGCATGGTAACTGTTAGTAAATGATGGCTTTTTAATGGGAAACCCTGTACATGTTAAAAATATGATACTCTCCCTAATCCTATGTAACTAAAGATATCTTATGCAGATCATGAAGATTTAGAAACCTCTGAAAAACAGATGTGTCAAGCAACCCACTAAAAGCAAGCATATATTGAATTTATTTATTAATTTATACAGTGCCCATCTCAAAGCAGAGTCTGGAATCCTGTACAGAATAAACAAAAATTAAACCAAACTGGGCTTAGAGCCAAGAGAAATCAGCTGCGCCAATAAAAGTGGGGGAAAGTGAAGGAAAACTATTCCACAAAGATATATACATGTTTCCAGAAACTGTGCTATCTTACTGTTCAGTTCACAATATCAATACTGGAAGCAATTTACAGCAAGAATAGAAATATTTGAGGGGAAAAAAAGAGAGTAATTATGACAGAGTTAATTTACAGCTATTGAAAGCCACAGTACAGAGGCAATTACAGTGGAGGAAACACAAACTGTGTGAATTTTGAATGAAGATTGAGTCTGTATACTATCATACAACATCCATAAGATTTCAGTTCTCACTATTGATTGTATTCCATTGTTTTCTGGTTTTAATATGTAAACAATAAGAAAATAATTCAAAAACTATGAGAGGGCTTTCTGGTGGGTATTTCCTCAAATATATGAACTCTTATTCTATCACTGTCCTCATTCTCATATTTTATTTATAACACATCAGGGTTTTTAGTCCTTTTTAAAATTTTGATGACTTAGATGAATAATGATGAGGTAGCTGCCTAAATACAGAGCTACTACGAAGAAATGCCTCTGAGATCTAGAGAGAGAGGACAACGAAGAAGCACATTTTATTTTCAAAAGGCACAAAGACCACAATTAAAACAGCTTTTGGCTGTGTACCCTCTCTCTGGATTTTGACGGTTTTTCATTATTATGTTATTTTACCCATATCACTGGGGGCGAGCTTTGCAACCATTTCTTTCCTGACATTCTCTCTCCCAGGACAGCCCAGTATCAGCTTTGTTTGTGACACATGTAATTTTACATGTGTATTTACTGAAGATATTTTCAGTGACTCCTCTGCTCTCCAATTCCCTCAATTTTTCAGAGCCACTGCCGAAACAATCCCCTCCTTATAAAAACAGTGAAAACTTTAGCAACAAGTTCAGGTTTAACACCAAAATCCTGATCACAAAAACTCATTAAGACTTTATCCCTTGGTGGTTTTGAGCTATTTATAAATAGGTGAAGTTTTACTGAATGTGAATGGTACAGTAATACTACCAAAAATATCAATGCTACTGATGCTGAGCCCTAGAGAAAATGTAAACACAGTTAAGACATGACATAAGGTATATGCTGTGAATAGTTAGAAAGAATGGATAGCAATCAATAATGTGTGTGCCTAACAACTCATTTTGTATTATATATAATATTAATACACTAAGACACATTATTCTGGAAAATCCAAAATTGCTTAAGGCATATAGTTTTAAAATATTGTTTTCAATGTCTTCCCACTTGATCTAGAATTTTGAAAATTGCTAGCTAAATTCTGTGACAATAGATCTGGTTTAATGAATCTCTTACAAATACAAAGGAATGTGCTACCTCAGCTTTTAACTTAATAATTATTATAAAAACATATTTCAAGTTCATAGAATAATTCAATATTCTTAACACAATAACACAAAGCCCTCACAATCAACTTTCTATGTGGTTTAAAATACTTACATCTAAATATTTATTTAAAACACTAAGTTTGCTTCCTTTAATTGCATGTTAAGTTTTCAGGGAAGGAAGCTTTGCCTTATGCCTCTCCAGGTAGGTATCTGCATATCCAGGAGTGCACAGAAATATTTATACACAAGCACAAATCATTTTTCCAGGAAAACTTCAGCAGAACATGTCTAACTCCTATGTTAAAAAAAACCAAACATTCTTTTTACTAGGAATTGGTTTAGATCATAGGTGAATCCCGATTAGAGATGAAGCTGTTCATACTTCTAATTATAACACGTTGTTTCATTTGCCCTTTACTCTAAGTAACTACAATAGATGAGGATAGAATTTTCTCTCCTGGGCATTTACCTCCAGATGGTTATGATTTCTTGAAAGTTTTAGCCAAAACAGTTAATTGCAAAAACATAACAAAAAGAATAAAGGATACTTTGGCTAGGGTTACTGAATTTTGGCAACCCATTGCGCTTCAAATACTTTTGTACTCCCAAACTTGAGGGCCAAGGTATAAAAAAGAGGCAGAGAGCAAAGCTTAAAGTATAAAAGAGGGAAGGTAATGAAGAAAAGAGTCTGAGGGACAACTCTCAATTAATTTAATTAGGCAAATTCAAAACTGGAGAAGAAAAACAGAAAATCTCAAAATGTGACTAAACCAATTCTCTGATATTTAGAAGCAATTTACAGAGCTATAGTACAGAGCTCCAGCAACATTTGCACAGAACTGTTGGAATTACTCAAGATTGGAAGGGACTTTGGTCATGAAAACGTCCAAACACTGGAGAGTACACTATGCCTCTGGATCTCTGGCCCAGAGCATAATTATGAGTGAATTTATTTTGTCTTGTATCCAGGTAGATCTTCCCCTTTTCCAGCCTGAGTATTACCTTTGTCCTGCCACTGTAGACGTCAGTATGTCACCTACTCTTTTGTTGTGGAAGGTTTGGAAACAATGCCAAGATCAGACAAGCTGCTGTAGAAAAAAACGACATTAAAAGTAGCTTACTAAAGAGACTGAGAGCAAGAATTAGATAAGATAAAATGCAATGAGAGCACTCTGGTAAACAGCTAGGATGGGAACACAGGGAACAAGCATGGAAATTGGGACTAAGAGACAAATTCTCTAAGTGGTCCACAAACTTTGGTCTACACATACTTTTGACCACATTTGCAGCCAGATTAAATGCAGTGTCTCCCTTGGTCAAGGAAAAACGGTGAAAACTTTGGGTTTAATTGGATGTGTGTCACAGATTCTTACATTAAAAATCAGAGACACTAGCAGTTCTTAATTTCACAGGAATTCTGCGATAAATTAGTATTTGTGATGCATGATGAACACCACAGAAATGTTCACAAAGAAGGATTAATGTATTGAAAGAATGTGAATGTCATACAATGAATATGGCCTGAGATCACACCCTGAGAAAGGGAAAAAGAATTAATAACTTCTCATTCAACAATATTTATTTCTGTGTGCTAAAGGAGGTTTGGTCCCACAGAAACAAAGAGTGCCCTGGTCATATAGTTAGCATTGTAGTACTGTAAGTACAGACAAGGGAGATGAATTAAACCTACTATCTTAATTATTACCTTAATTAAGTAGTTACTAACTTTGGAGTTACTAACTTTGCAACCTTGAGGTGTTATTTTAATGCAGTTTTCTATGTGTAATAATATAGTATGTACTTATTTAACTGATTTTGATGCAAGAGAACTGATAAATGAGAAGTACATGGTGATGAAAAGCCATGCCAACTACGATGTTTTCTGTGGTATTTGCCACAATTCAGATCTGAATTGCTGTTTATTAGCATTAATTTCCCAATGTGCAATCACGTTTTTCAGACACTTTTTGAGGTTGGCTATTGTACAAGTAGCTTAAACCTGTTTTTATACAGAGTCTGTTCAAAGTCTCATTATTGAAAATGGGAAAAGTTCAACTGATGGGGATTGAAATCAATGGCTTTTGCAGGTAGTCTTTATTTCTGAATGCATAAGCTTCAACTCAGCTAGGTGCTTAGGTACATACATACTAATTGTGTAAGAGTTCTTTTGATGTCACTGGTATTATCAGTGTTCTTTAAATAAATCATACACATACATGTAATACCATGTTAAAAGATTACACCAAACTTTGAGAAAAGATGTAACAGAAAGGCCAGGAATATAATAAGGCATGGGCAAATTATTACCATAGAGGTAACAAAAACAGAAGAAAGGAGACAGAGAAGTGTTGGTAAATGATCAGGGAAGCAGTTCAAAAACACATGTTCAAGACCCATATAAAGCCTATAGAAAAATTTTCATCCTCTTTTCCTATAAAGGTTCAGGACCTTTGTGCTTCTAGGACTTCTAGCTTAGTGACATGTGGGGATTTTGTCTTTTAAGCAAATATCAGTACCAGATTACACTCCTGAATGGACTTCAAAGTAGTGGAATACTGGCTCTGAGATTTGTCTGGTGATTGTTTGGTACAGAATAGTGTATAATTTAATTCATGTTCTTTACTAGATGGTGTGATGGGAAAGTGACTTCGAGTTTACATGATTACACACACACAAACAAAGATTAATTCATTTTGATCAGTGATGTAGCAAATGCACCAGTATAATCCATTGTATAAATGTTGGGACCAAGACTGTAAAACCTCATTCATGTGAATAATCCCACTAAGGAGTCCAGATTAAAGGATGCACATAAACCCCAGCAAAATTAGAGTTTTAAGCTCATCATTTTAGTGAGAGATAGTTTTCATATAAACATCTAAACTTCTGGGGCACTGATTAGAATCAAAGTGCAAAGCTCTTAGGGACTGACTATTAACACCCTGGCATGTAACATTCTCTATGAAGTAATCAAGCTCTTTTTCAGAATTATATGACCATTCCTGTATATAGGACAGCTTCTTAAAATTTCAAAAGCTTTCTAGGTTTTGATTTACTACTTTTCTGGGGTTTATCCATTGCTTTTAGTTTCTTGGCACACTCCCAAACTCATCTGGGTAGTAGCATGAACCCAGTGATCCTGACATCTAGAACTCAAAAGCCAAATAACTTTCTTACTGTGATGATCAGCTCAAGCTTTCAATGTACACACGGAGAGAGAAATAACCATTCCCTCAACACAGCACACACAGATGACCCGATTGCATTTTCTTTCCTGCATCACATTTAACCTTACTGTTTTAAAACCAATATTTCCTATATACAGTGGTAATTGGAAATGCTCTTCACCAGCCTCTCAAGAACACAATTATATTATATAATGATATTTGAGAATTAGTAAAACAGTGTATCACCTTGTTTATCCATAAGTAGCAGGGTATGATGAATGAGAAAACCTGATCCTAGCTAATGCCTTTCTGACCACCAAAATTCACTAAATGAATGATCCTAATTGCTTCCTAGTGCTCCTGAAATACCATATTCACAAAACTTTCCTCTTATAATCTATACAGATAGACCTATTTAGAAATAAAATCCATCTGCGTATGCTTCAGGCCTTACTTTAATGAAATTTTACCCTTACTGTTGATATGGCCACACAGAAACCACAGAAGTGACATTACAGACCAGGATTTTCACTTACATAAGACGCTGTTTTAATGAAAAACTTTTGGTAATTGACCTTGAACTTATTGATAGGTAAAGCACTAATCTCTCCTTTGTCAAACCCTGGGTATCACAGGAGTGTTTAATCTTGCATAAGTTTTCTTTTAACTGTTTTTTAGATGATTCAGAATAATAAAAAACCTTATTCAACACAGGACACACCTTTGATATTTTGCCTTTATCTGTTAGACTTCATCTAGGAGCCCAAAAAATATTTTAAGATGCTTTCCCATCCCAAAATGTAAATGCTATTTGCAGCTAAGATCCATGCTAAAAGGCACTATAAACATTAATTTCTTAATTGCTTTAACTGACAGAGAAACTAAGTACCTTGAGGTTTCCCAGCTCGAAGGAGATCTCCTGTGATCAGAATTCAGTTATCAAAACAAACTTAACGTAACTTGAAGTTTGCACAAGGGGCGCACCATCACAGAAAATGAATCACATTAGCAAATCCATCGCCCCTGTCATTTTGCTATTGAACCTTTTTTTCTTGCAAAGGTGAAGTCTGGTACTCTCCCACGCCTTGAGCACACTTGGAACTAGAACTCTGCTGCATAATGAACATGCCTGTCGCTGCCAAGGTTTGGAAAATGTTTGGGCACAGGTGTCGGTTCCTTGTCAGCCTCCAGGGCCAATAAATGGAATCTCTGCAATGTAAAATGAGACAATACATTCACAAAGTCATTATGTTTTCCCAGAACATGCTAAGCTCCAAAATAAATGCATTTCAAGCCTTACAACACCCCCGTATTCATAAGGCTCATTACTGTTTTTAATTTTGCTTGCTGGTTATTTACTGTTTACTCTCTTGCTTTACTACCCTGGTGAAATTGCTGTTAATTGATACCCTAAATGGAAAGAGACAAAAAAAAAGGAACATTATTCCAGAAATGCTTGGTCTCTAACTAATCCCACCATAGACTCACTGCTGCCAAGATGGCACCACATTAAAAGGTTAAAAGAACATCTTCCAAATTTCTGTATCCTCTTTAATCTCTCTTGTCAATCTTTTAAAGTGGCTTTTTGGCAGTGAAAGTAGCTATCTCTATCCTGTGACAAAATACATTCGACAGAAGAGATGACCTTACAAGCAAAATTATGATGTCTCTCTAATGACTGCAGCTGTCTTATCATGATTTTCATAGAAACAAAGCCCCTCCATAGAATGGGAAATAGTACAAGTTCATAGGATTATCAGCAGATTCTCATACATTAAGCTTTTCAGGGGGGCCCTTCCCCATGATTCATTATTAATTTTTGAATAGCATTCCTCAGAGATACTCAGTCCTACTCCCCACATGTGGCACAGGCACTTCACTTGGTTTTGTTCTTGCTAATGAATCATATTCTACTTACATTGAAAAAATCTCTGCTGTCCCTTGAAAATCCCACTGAATGTCCCTCAAGCTGCTTGCTTACTCCACTGCCACCTGTATCTGCCTCCACTGATAATGGTACCAGCTTACATCCATCCGGCTACACAGATGCCAGCTTTGCTCTGTCTCAGAACACTTCAACAAACCCAGTCTGTTCCATGCATAATTTCATGAGGTTGAACCCCCATATCTTATGATGGCTTAAAAATTACTTATCTAGGCAAAGTTATCTGCAAATTCTCATAGGCTTTTTTTACATGCTGCATTGTGACCATATGCTTTTAATGTTTGCATTCATTTTAGCTCAGACTCTTTCTACTGCACAACATTGAAAAAAAAAAAAACCACAAACCCTCCATGACAGGTAAAATTATGCAGTAAAACAAGTACAATCAGCTGATAACAATAAAGAATGGTGCACGATTGTTCATTTCCTTAGCAAGAAAACAATCAATTTAGCAAAGCAACAAAATCAATGAAATACCAGCTATTCCCCAGCCACTGCTTGTTTTCTCCCATCTGCACTCTGGAGCCTTTCTTTCTGTGATGGCATAAATGACAAAAGTAAGATTGGAAACGATGGTCACAGTGCTCCTTCACCTTTCTCTCAGTAGTAAGACCAGCAGAGAGGATTTCTAAGTTCAAAGTCATACAAAAAAACCCATACACTCTGACATTTCAAGGGAATCTAAATTAGAACCTTATTGATAAGAAGAAGAAATGGTGAATATCTTCTGAAAACAGCACACAATAGCTTGGGGTTTGATACTGTATTTATTCCCAGTCAGTGAGAAAAACCTATCACTCTGTCCCCTACCAGGCTCAATCTGACACAATTAGTGGAACCGAACAATACTTCACACTGCATGTGAAATAATAATTGACTGCTAAGTTATGAGAGAGCATTTTTATCTTTGTGAGTGAAGTTGTAAGTTGCAAAACTGTGATTTTTTTTTTATCAGAGAAAAATGCCTTGTTGAACTCATAACATTATGTATTCAAAAGAGGCATGTGTAAGTACTCACACACACATTTCATGTGTGTGAAGAGATATACAGGTCTATCACAATAATACAATAAAGATGCGAGTATAGTTTGTTAGATTGTCTCTTAGAGAAATATCTATTGACAGTCACTAACTACTTTTGTTTCAGATGCCCCAGAATTTTCACACCCTGATATTCATCAGTTATTTTTCAATCTGCACTGTTATAATACCATAATCATTTATTCTTCATTTTATTATTAACTGTTATGAATATATTTTAATAAAACAGTAAAATTTATGAACCTAAACAGAAATTAACATAATTTAAGTTACTCAAATTTTCTTGTTAATGCAAGTTAATAATTTTTTTAAACTACATCAATGATAATACTGCAAAAACTTTTTGTTTCAGTTCTTTCACAATTATTTTCTTTCTAAAATCACATCTTTTAGTAATTTTCACTAGCAACTAAACACATCTTAAGTAGTTCTTATTTCTAAGTACTAATATTGTATTATTTTTAAATTGGCTTTTAATTCTGTAGCTTTAAAAGTCATTCAGATTAGCTGACAAAAGTAGCAACTTTTTACAAGACTAACCCAAATTAGTGAAATATATTCCTTAAGAAACAAAATGAACATGCCTTTTACATGCTTACTATGTAAACTGATTGCTCACAGGGCTTAATTCTACCATCATTAAAGCTCTACAGCATTTATTCATCAGTTGCAATGTGACTGCGATATTGGATCACTAATAGTAACTTCCTAAAAATTTTTTTTAGAGAAAGATTTCACAACACATTTTCAGTTATTACGATAAAATTGTAATTAGATAGTAAATTACAATGTTAATATTCACTTTGAACAAATAAGTGTTTGTAGTTGTAGAACTGGGCATTATTATGGTAGCACAGGGACCTATTCACCAAGTAAGACATAGACTTTCTTCATAAAAGTTATTCTATTCTGTAGTTTCTTCTTATGAACTCGCATGAAATGCTAGGTTTTTATGTGCACTATTTGCTGAAGTCATCTTCACCAACATCAAAATCTATATTTGCCCTTGGGGGAGTGCCAAAACAAGCATTTTTCTCATCTGGTTCCACTATTTAAAGAATACAAATAATATTAAAGAATCCTTTCTCCCTGTACAGGAAAAGGATTATATAAATGAAATGAAAAACTTAAACTATGATCAGTTGTACGGGAACTTTAACATCTCTTTCTCTATTGAAGAGGGAAATAAGTTACCTTAATAATGTTTACATAATATCCTAATAGTAGACATTATATATGAAATGACACACATTACAGACACATTATCTATCATAACAAATGGATACTATATTATACTGTAATACAATTCAATATATTCCTAACAATATGCTCTACACCTGGAACGTCAGTCATAGTTAAAAATAACAAAGCCTTGCTTAGTTTCAACTATTTTTATTGAGTTTTCCACTTACTTTTCCCCTTTCTAGGAACAGTTCATTATGCAATTGAGAAGGTTATTTTAGAACATGTATAAAGTTTTTTCCCAGTTTGAATACAAGGAAAGATTGAAAATACACTTTATTCATTATCTCAAATAATTTGCAATATATTTTGCATATATACTGTTTATAAAAATTGAAACTAGAGTTTAGAAAAGTGTCTCTAAAGACATGTTAGAATGCAGTTTAGAGATGAACTTTTGCAAATTATATTATGGATACGTAAAATGTAGTTTTCACTGTGATCCAGTGATCTCCAGAAGACAGGCTTCATTACACACAGAGCTAGTGAGCTCTGAAGTAGGCATGCAGAGAGACATCTCATTCTGTGTGTATAATATCTTGTACAAGATGTGAGAAAAAGTAAAGTCTGTATCTCTTTGGAATGTCAGGAATCACCAGTTTCCAGAATAAAAATCCCATCAGCCATGTAATAACCATAGCACTTCTGCACAGAAAACTGGCATAACTGAAACTGGACAAGGCAATGCTCCATTTGGCAAAAAGGAGATAAAATAGTTCTAGAAGAGTTTGATTTTAAAATTTCAGTGATTGATTGGCTCTGCTCATAGGTTTAGAGCATTAGAATAAGTCCCAAGAGAGATGGTTGAGTGAGCAGAGAGGAGGTAAGGCTGCCAAAAGTTGCATGATAAGAACATTTATCACATGGTTTTGCAATTCATCTTATATGTCTCTAATTTTTCATAGAGCCCCCATTTGTAATCACTATGTGAAAAATTAGGAAAGCATGTGATAAATTAAGTTGTGAATTGTGATTTCTAATAAGTTAATCATTTATCCATGCAATTTAAATTTAACTTCTAATCACATCTAGTCTTTCAGTACACAAAAGATCAGAGGAAAACATATGAGAATGGCTAAAATGGGAAAAACTGAAGACAGAAAATACACTTGATCAATGTAAATGCACGTTCATAACCCAGTTTCTTGATTTATTATTTTTCAAATAAATAATTTCAACTATACAACTGAAAAGATTCCAGAATCACAAACCACAAAGGAAATTTTCTGACTAAAATGAAGTACCTCTTAAACCAAACTGCCTTTAGGTAGTACTATCATGTTATGGACCCATTAATCCATTTCCTCAGGATTTAACACATTCCAAAATGTCTTAGCCATTTGTTTTTACATGCCATTCAAATAAAAGTTTTTCCTTTTTTTGAACCACAGCCATCTTGGAATACTTAAGAACATACTTATATATGTATCTCCATTAATTTTGTTATTAAAATTATACCACTGGTAATAATTGCACCTTAGCAACTCAGTATGTAACTAAAACTACTGCATCATCAATGGAAAAAAAAGTTATAAGCTAAGTATTTAACTAGTTTGGATAAAATCCATTCTTTTCATTAATGGGTCTCATTTTTATTTTATTGGGGTTTTTTACTATCAGATTAAAAGCACATTTTTTATTGTTTTTCTTAATGCATTTCTGTGTGATATGCTCAGAATGAATGGAATAGTTATAGTTTTAATTATTCTTTTCATTTTGTTTTTCATCTTGCTCCTATTTCCCATTATTTACTACATTTAAAATTAGGATCATACCATTTCCTGTTTACACAAGTGCACATAGAGTAAACACGCATATGTATGTGGATAAAAACCTTTATATAGATGCATACACTTGCTTTTAGAAATCTGTTATAAATTTAATTCTTGCTGCTGTTGTAAAGAAGTATAGTAGTTCTATATAATAAATGGTTACTAAGCAGCTATATAAGCTTTAGTAATGTTTACAAATTTTACACTACCCTTCCCCATCTTAAATGACTGAGCCCATTTACTCATTGATATTAAACAAAATTACACTCCAAATTGCAATATAAAGTTGAACTCCATTTGATACTTAAAACATTGTAAAATATTAAAAACACTTGTTTAAATACTTGGGTCATGTAAATTCCAGGAGACCTAAGTGCAGAGTTTCCAACGTAAATAGTCAGGACTGTCATTCTTGTAGGTGAAAGCAACATGTGGGATGACAGGGAGAAAAATCTTTAGAGCCAGACTCCACTCCCGATTCCAGTTTGCTACTATCTTCTATGGAAAGATTTGAACAGAAGATCTTAAAATTTTAATTCTTTGCTTAGCCAGGTAGCTGTTTATGTAATCTGAAGGTATTGTATAGTCCTCTCCTATACGTCCAAAAAGACTGGCTTTTGGACTAGCTATTAAAAAAGAATAAAAGGATGTCTCTGAGCCTGATACTGAGGTACAACTATAAGTCTTGTAGACAGTCATCTATCACATAGAGAAAAAGCATCTGTAGAAAAAAAAAAAATCTCAAATTACTGCCTGTCAGGGCAAATTGTAGTCCTCAGAAAAGTAGCTGTAACTGCAAATAAATCATGGAGCAAGGCCAGTTTATACAAATTAAACATTTGATCTGAATTGCCTATAGTAACTTTCCCATCACTACAGTTTTTTTCTATGTTTCTCAATTGTAACCAATTGAGAGCAATGCTTTGCATTCAACAAAGGTTAAAAACACACTCTCTCAGTGAAAGTTGTTACTTACAGTTAACAAAATACTCAGTATCACTAAAGACTAATTAGTGCTATTTTGAGGGTTTCTGACACACCAATGAAGTGATGTGCACTGTACACATACAAGTAAAACATAGAATTAAAAATAGCAGAATCAGCATATTTACTGTTATTGTGATTCTTCCCATGAAATGAACAAATAATCTCCACTTTACTATTGTACTTTTCTGGGCTTAACTGTCATGAATTCTTGATAGATTTTTTCTTACCATATGAAAGGAATAAACAAGTAGGAAAATCCAAGTTGTTATTTGGACTTAGAGCTGACCACTTTGACAACCACAGTGAATGTCCCGTGGCTTAAGCAAACAGGTGTTTCTTTTCCATGTGATTTTATCCTGTATCATACTGTACACAATTGTTACATCAAGATACATCACACTTAGACTTCCAGTACCTCAAGTGCCAAAGAATCCAAGCTAACTCTTGAAAAAGTAGCCCTCATCCTGCTAGTTTTGTTGGCAAAAGGCATAATTTCATTTAGATCGTGGCTGTTTTCCTTACAGGGAGGCCAGTTTGGAAACTGAGCATATAATTTTTTGCCACAAAGTGTTATCTGAATTCCTTTCTGAACTTGACAGTAGGCAACTTGACCTCCAAAGCTGAACAGTTCTACTTATGAAGTCAACTTACTGCTCATGCAGCTTGATTTATTTTTACCACATCCCAACCTACCAAAACATGTATTGTTTATTTGACAGAAAGAATAAGGTGGTTGCTGCCTGTTCCTGTGCTTCTCAGAAGTTGTAGGCAGTGCCATCTGGAGCAGACTACTAGTTGGAAGGTTGCCAAAAGGTACTCCATTAGTTTATTAGGAAAGAAGACTTGAGTTGTGCACAAGATGATGCTTTCTGAAGGCTGTATGGAAACTAATGAAATATGATCTTATGATCCACGAAGTTTTACAATAAATGACAGCAGGATTGAAAAAATCATGCATTACTTACCTTTTTGTCCACTAAGGTCAAAGGGACATTTATGACTGATGCTATTTTGTTTAATGTTATGTGCATCTTGAAAATCTCACCCAAAAGACTTTATTGTACATTGTTGACAAAAGTTAGAATAGAAACAATATTTTGAAGCTCAAGTAAATCTTTCCTGCTACAAACTGGCCGTGGAAAGAGGTTTCTTTATATTCTTTGGCAGTAGGAAATCATTACAAGATTTCAACCCATAAAAGTGGTTTAGGGAAAAAGGTTGTTGAAGAGTAGGAATCATATCACAGAATCATGGGGGTTGGAAGGGACCTCTAAAGATCATCTAATCCAATCTCTCTGCTAAAGCAGGTCCACCTAGATCAGGTCGCATAGGAGGGTTTTGAAGACCTCCAGAGAAGGAGACTCCACACTCTCCCCGGGCAGCCTGTGCCAGAGCTCCATCATCCTTATAGTAGTTTTTCCTTGTCTTTAAGTGTATAAATATCATGATAATACAGTGATAGATGCTACAGCAAATGCATAGATTAAACTGTAGATGATGAAAGTTGTTCTTGCGATATGAAGAGGGTAATCATCCTTTCCCCTTAATTTTGGACATTTAATACAAAAAATATATTGACTGCACTTACCTGAAATCCAAGGCTGATTTTAGGTGCTATTTATATCTCATTGGAAACCTTACTTTGGACTCTTTGGTGTGTCTGGGGTTTTTTACAATAGCATCATACTACACACAGAGAATAATGATCTCTCTACAGATGTCTTCCATAAAAAGCTGCTGTTTTTCTGCCTTTGTTTTTTGCCTTTTTTTTTCAACCTGAAAGGAAAAAAGTTCAATGAGAATTGGTATCTTTATCTCTACCACTGTTTGTAGAAGAAAGTAAAGGCAAAATTGCATCAGTCTCTGTAATAATTAAAGAAGGAATAAATCTGTCGTGCTTCCTCTTATGAATAAAGCATATCTATTAAAAATCAGAAGCTGATTCTGTGGTTTTAGACAGCAAAAATAACATAAGGAACAATCACGGTGTTGTATAGGTATTTGAATACTCTTGCTATGGACTGATCCTCATTTCTGGAGTGCTGAATGGTTCAAGTCTGGCAGATCATAGAATCGTACTTATAAAAAGATCACAATGTTGGGTACTTGGCATGTAGGTCTGCTAGCTTTAGGAAGCACTGACCCCAAACAATTTTACCGTATTAGCATGTGAATAGTCCAAAATCCTACACATGAACGATGACATTTTTTTCACTAAAATAATTTTTAAAAACCCCATCACCAAAACAAAACCTGAGTTCATGTTAAGATAATACTAAGATGAAAATCCAAGTCTTCACAGGAGATAGCAGTATTTAGCTTGCACAGGTTATCTTACTTCAGCTTGGTATGTTTAGATATAGTCTTTCATTTGACCTCATGCTACTTTTACACACTGTAGAGTGTCCTCGGGGGCTGGTTTTACACCAAGATTTTATGTACAATGTACACATAATGCATCTTCATGTTCTACATATTTAGTAGTAATTCTTATCTTCTAAGACATACTCATGGCTCAGTTGTTCATTAAGCAATTTTGAAGAGTTTTACAGCCCCATGAACAATAATTTTTTGTGGAAGCAGACTAAATTGTATGCTGTGATAATTACACCAAACTAATTGTAGGTAAAATTAGTAAGAGGTCAGACCAATTTAGTTTCACAAGAAAATATAAGCTTTGCTTACACCTTAAATGGCCTTTAGAAAATTAATCAAGTAAAACTGAATCTCCTTAAATCAACATATATAATTTTTTGTACATTTGCTGCAAAACAGGAGGCTTCAACATTGCTTTGAAAAATTAAACTTGCTAAATGTTTCTTTATTATTTTTGTTTAAATTACCAATTAACTTTACCTTAGAGAATCAAACAACAGGAGTCTTTTCTGCTTTACTGGTACATTAAAATGAAACTCAAACACAGCAAGTGAGAGAAACATCAATAATACAAGTATATTTTTTAAATCTCTTTTAATACCAGCTGTAACATCAACTCAATAATGGTCTCTAATACTATGATATCCAAAATTTCCTTAGATTTCCTGTTTCTATAGTGATACAAGTTCTCAAGACAATATAAAGTCTGTTGTAGAGCTGTTATATAGATTCCTTTGATGTTTCAAGTATGTCATCCAAGTGGTGTGAAAGAGTTGTAGCTGCCATTTCAGTCAATAGTAGTACAGCCTTATTCACAAGCTCTACATGAGAGGTTTAGTTCACCTCTAAAAGAGTGTATGAGACTGACCTGGAATCGAAGCAGCTGGACTGTACTCTAATCGGGCAAATTTCACATGTAAGGAGCAATATGCTCCTCATTTTCCTTGTTTGAGATCTCCCTAACTAATAAGAATTTGTACTAATTTGAAAGTTTTATCACATATAAATAATATTTTATAACTTTACAGAATACTACTTTGGATACTCAGTGAGATATATCACTAAAGGGTTAGAAAACTGCTCAATAACTGGCATTTCAATTATTTCAATAGAAAAACGAACCAAAAACTGCACTTGTTGCAAAACAACAATTCTTTTATTTTGTAGTAAAATACTATCCCCCCAAAAAATTCATAGGAAGATATCATTTTTTCATCATTCTTAATCTGATTTAAGTAATTTCAGATTCTGTATCATGTAAAATATTGAATATATAATAAATACTAAACATAGCACAACACATATAATACTAATACTCACTAATTTTCATACTTGTTATGCATCGGAATGACTTGGAAAAACTCTGTCAAAACAAAAAAGTTGAAGCCAATTATTTTGATGCACTGTCCCACCAACATGTTAACCAAAATTAAGTTTTTTCCTACCACAAAATAAAACATTTTAATGTTTCTAGTGCTAAAGTTATTGCATCAGGTTCTTCTGATCAGCTACAGTAACACTAGATTTTTTCTAAATAATTTGAAAGGTACTTCCTCAAGGACTTAAGGATTAATAGAGCAGAAATTGTATTTTTTGCTGGCATAAAGTATTCCTTGCATTTACAAAATGTCTTAGCACAACTGTCTTTATTGTCTTTACTGATAAAAGTAACAAAAAAGTCATATTTACAGTGACAGTCTTGCTGAGGATGGAATGGCTCTTGTCCGTTTCATCAGTTGCAGTGATTTTGAATCTAGAGTGTTTTCCCCATTAATAAAGGATTTGATTTTTTCCAGAAGAGACATCAAAGCCAATGCAACTAAGATTGTTTTTTTCCTATTTTGTTGTGTATCAGTTTATAAAGATTTCTTAAAAGATAACAAGAACTGGTTTGCAGAATACTGAACTGGGAGCCAGGGAACTTCATATGAACTCTTTGAAGCAGAGACTCTTTTTAATGAGTATTTCTGTGAGGTGCTCTTTAAAACATGTGACTATCACTGAGCTACACCAGCCTCAAGTTCACAGCAGATTTCTGAATTTTGCTGTCCTCTGGTGAACAAGTCACAGAGGTGAAAAATATCAGAATCCTCATCACTGTCACTCATATCTGCTCTACCAGAGTAGAAATAGTATTATTTTGCTTCATGGCAAAAAAGCAGGCACCTTCTCACTGCTGCAAATTGAAAGGTTTAAACATACAGATGTCATTTGTTTCACACTCATGCATATAAAGGTCTATACACTCATAATATGTACAACCCATTACATCACCTTCAAAGAAAAATGCATCATGAACAAAGAATACATAGACACAGATCCTGCACCTCAGAACAGGCCATTTAAAGTTCAAGGAGCAAAGATGATGCCACAAAGGCACACAGCATTTATAAAATCTTTAAACATTAGCTTCAGCAAAGTAGCTACAAGAAATGCCCTCAGAGATAGAAAATCTAAGAAAAATAGTACTGGCATCTAATTACAGCAGTGGAGTTTGCTGCTTTTATCTGTAATTGGACTGTATAGTCTTTCATTCTAATTTACTTTACATCTAAACCCTGATAATCAAGACAAGCAGAACAGAATGGCTTGTAACTGGCTATACCACCGACACCAGTTAATGCCTAATTATAACAACTAAATTAAAGAGAGGACTGTAAGGAGGTTGAGTATCAGTTTGAAGCATTTAATTCCGTGGAAAGAAATAGAGATTTTAAATCCAAAGTAAAAAAATCAATATTATGGCTCATTATATTGGTATTGCTAAACAGATTAATGAAATTAAGTATTTTGTTTTTTAAAGAAAAGTTTTATCATGATGTAAAGATGGCTTTTAACAGAAGACCACAACAGAGGAGGAAATTCACATTCCAGACCAATTTATAAACCAAACTAATTTGGAAAAAACAGTTGGTGGAATTGACTTTCCAAGGATATCTCTAAGAGTTGCAGAACATGTTACATGGCTGTGGATTTACAGCAGCATTCTGAAAAAGTGTACACATAGTATAAAACAAAGAAAAATCAAGAACCTAGGAAATCTTTTGGCATAAATCTAACTTTCAATTAAAGTCTTTTTGAAAGCTCCAAATACAAATTAGTTATCTTAGAAAGACAGGTTAACCAAAAAGAATAATGTTTCCTCCCAGAATGCATTCAAGTAAAGAAAAGGAATTTGGGAATGCACAGCACTGTTCAGCTGCTGCTAGCATAAATTCTAAACACACCAGTTTAGGGTTTAGGAATTACAATGTAAATGTTACAATGTACATGTTGAACTACATAAGAATTCATCTTCTGGGATTTGGAAAAGGAGCAAGGGAAACAAAAATGGTTGCTGTTAATGCTTGTGCTAAATTCCATAATATTCCAGTGGTAAGTGGATGAAGAGCTAGTTGTTCCAGTGGTAAGTGGATGAAGAGCTAGTTGGCACTCATGGTACTCATTAGGTTAATTCAATATCTTTGATAGAAAGCAGTAGAAAATACTGAGAAAAAATAAACTATTCACATTGTTAAACTTATCAATCCAATGAAAGTAAAATCTGCTTTCATATGACAGTCATCATTATTTTGAGGCTTTATTATTTGGAGATGAAATGAAAGTTGATGACTCTAAAGTGCCAAAACACACATTTGACCTTCTCATCAGCTCACCTGTCCAGTAGCAGAATTCAGGGAAAGGAGGGGGATGCAGTGATCACTTTTTTGTCAGATGTAAAAGAAGGATAGCAGAAATTATTTTCTAAAGTTTTAGGAATATTTCACTAGTTCCAAAACTCATTAAGGCATAAATCTCACTACCTAAGAAAGCAAGGCTTCTGCAACCGTTGTTGCTCATCTTTGAGGTGACACAGTGCACAATGGGATGCATACAATGACGGGGCTCCAATAACTATATTTTGACACTGAGATGCTGTCTGACTGGAGAAGGATACACATTCCTGAAACTAAAGGCACAGTAAACACCAATTAAACAATTTCTTAAACCAGAAAATTAATTGTTCTTAGCATTGATGTTTCTGCCACATAGCGGTTTGAATAAAAGTAAGGTATCTGATCTTCAGTACTGCTCCAGATTACTAAATTTTGCTGTAAACAAGCAAGTAACAGATGAGGCTTCTTAGATTTCTATTGTTATAATTACTAACAGGCAGATGAGGCCTTTTCCACCTTTTTTGTCTTTTGCTTGTACAGAAGTATTGAGATAGAATTCCTAGAATTTCACATACCCATGAAACGTAATTGAACAAAAGATGCCTATTCTAAAGTGATATGTCCCAGTTCTGAACCATGGCTTGCATTTTCAAGTTCAAGATGATCCTTATTGCTTTTAGTTACTATAAAAAAAAAAAAAAAAAAGAAAAATATTCATATTTGATGTTAACAGAGACTGCAGAAAAACAAGTTTAAGTGCTGCAGTAGTAAGAATGAACAATCACACAAAGTGACGTGTCAGAATGGGGAAAAATTTCTACTGTGAAGTTCGATGTTCTTTTTTGCTCCTCTTCCCCCCCAATTTCACCTTTGACTGCACTTGCAGAATTCTATATCAAGCACAGATGAAAAGAGTTAATGGAATCTCATCCAAATTTATTAATGAAGATAGTTCCCAGGTGAATGGTAATATTATCCATCTTTTACTCTCAGGCAGATACAACAGTTTAAATTACTGACAAAGAGTGGTTTAAAGACTCTTCTGGATTAAAGGTTTATTAGATTATGATATAGACCTGGAAGTAAGTGCCAGCCATTTTACATACCCGAAAAATCAAATGTTAAAGCTCTTCCATAAATTTGGTAAGCAACTTCCTTTCTTCTGTGTCCAAACAAAACAAAACAAAAAAATCACCATTGAACTCTAAAGACTTGAGGCGTTTGTATAAACACTTTCACATTTCAAAGAGTTCATAAATACACCACCTATTACGCCCCCAATTTGAAGAGAAATATTTCCTTGAGAGGAACAGAAGAAGACTGAAATACAGGATTCCTTCCAAATGTCCAGAACTTTCTTTGAAACATAAATCACTCAAAGACAAAAATGTTCCTAGTAGCAGGTGAAACATGTATAACAGACTTCCTAAATTATCACATCCATTCTCCTGCTCCAAGATTCAAACCTCACAAATCTACTCATTTAAACCTACAGTCTAAACGATTTCCACATGTCCAGAACTACAATGTGAAGGAAAGGGAAGAGCTTTATTGTTGTTTTAAAACAAAGCCAAAAATTGCTACATGATCAGTTTTGAAGAGTCAGCCTCCTAAAATCTGCAGCCTACTGAAAGTACACACCTCCCAATGCCACGGCAGCATAAGAAGCTCCAAGCATCTGTGCTCTCTTCACGAAAAAGTCTACCCCAGTGAAGTTACATTATTAGATCTTTCTACTATAATAGACTCAATTCTTAATCATGGGAAACACACAACATAAGTTACTTGACACTCACCACCTCCTCACATTGCAATACGTGTGCTAACACAATGTCATATAATTCACTGTATAACTTCTAAATCAGAAACTGCAGTGGTCTCCTGTAAGCCCAGGACAACAGAGAAAGTGTAGAGAGAGAGAATAGAGAAGAAGAGTTTGAGAGGAGACATGATCATTCCTTAGAACCACCTGAAATGGGGTTGTACTGAAGTGGAGGTCAGTCTCTCCAGTAATGAATTTTTAGACATGAGGAAATGCAGGTTTAGATTGGACATTAGGAAGAATTTTACCAAGAGGGTTATTAAGAGTTGGAAGGGGCTGCCCGTGAAGGTGGTGGAGTCACCATCCCTGGAGAAATTCAAAAGACACATAGATGAGATGCTGAGGAACACAGTTTAATGATGGTCTTGGCAGTGTGAAGTGAATGGTTGGACTCAATGATCTTAAAGATCTTTTCCTACCATAGTGATTCTATGATTCTGAGACGTGTTTTGGCTGGATGCTATCTTTCATGTATTACAGATGGCCAAATCTAACCTATCTTTATGACACCTCTACTTACTGGATATTGTTTTGCTTCTACTACCAGCTGCTATGAGCTGTGAGGGCAAGACAGCAGCAGAATCAGCTAGCTGTGCCACCATGGCTGTGCAGCTCCACTCCACAACAAAGCTGTGATGGCTAGTGGCCATTATTTCAAAGTATGCAAAAGGAGCTTAAGTTCTGCAAAGGCAGACACTGAGTTATGAACAAGCTGGCTCTTCAATAGTGAAGATAATGAAAGATCTAAGGAATTCAAATAAGAATCATTACAGAAAGGGAAAACAATCATACATTTGCTTTCTCATTACTGTTTCAGTGCAAATCGGAAAAGTGTGACAGGGAAAGAACAAAAGTTACATCATCTTTTCTCCCCATATATCTTACAAATAAGCCTATGTTGCTTGACTCAAATGATAGTGCTACTCAAACACTAGTGTCAGCTGAATGTGAACTATTAATTTAATACCACTAGTAAGTAAATTAAATTCAAAACAGAAGCACTAAAAATCTCATCATTTATTTTCAGTTAAACTTTTCTCAAAGAAGCTACTATCTTTGCCTCTTCAAAAGTTTTTTCCAAGCGACTCCAAGCATTCTGGAAATGGATTATGATGCAGTTGTTAGCCCAACAGACCAGTCTGGGGGACAGCCTGCCACTCATCTGCCTTATGAGAGGAAACTGATGGAAATACACTTTGGAAGTCTTATAATGGCTGTCACTAAGTAATGCATGGACCTTTACAGTATTCAGCAGTTGTGACTGCATTTAGATGTGTGCAAGCAATGCAAGCTATACAGAAGAATGCAAATTAAATGCTGTGCTTATCATATAAATACAAACTTCCTATTTTCTAGCAGCATTCCACCACAAACTCTCTTATCAATATATTAATCTTTAAAAAATATATCATGAGAAAAACTTTGGAATTAACAGAGCTTGACAAATAAGCTATTTTCAGACAATCATAATTTTCAGTTACTTGCTGTGGGCAAGCAGCCCACAGCTAAACGGAACTGAGCTGACGCGGACCATAAAACACAAGGACTAATGCAAAAGAAAAGGAATTACTTTGTTATATTTCAAAGGATACACCTAGCAAGCTCAAATTTTAGGAAAAACACACACACACACTTTGAGTCCTGCAAGGACTTCACCTTTTGGAGTCTTGATCTCCTAAGTCCAAAACTAATCCTGGGCTCCTGCCCAGCTCTAGGACTGTACTGGTTAGTAATCCATCAGTTAAAGCCATGTAGCAGAGCTCTGCTTCCTCAACGGTGAGCTCTATCTAGGTAGGAATGTGAAATAAAAGCAGTTTCAAACTTCAACACACTGGTGGATCTTAAACACCTTCCATTCAGCTCATCACCTGCTAAGGCAACATTTAGGGAACAAAATTCATGGCTTAAACTTCTATCTGCTTCTGCACATGCAGTTTTAGGGATAGTACTGCTAGAGTCATCTCTCTTCAAGTTGTCCCAGGCTTTCAAAAATCCTCAGATCACATTGAGAACTCTGAACCACTCTAGCTCCTGATGGAATCCAAGGCACAAGTTACCATGGGCTGAACTTAGCTAAAATTTGAAGAGACATAATTTAGGATTTCTTCTTTTTAGCCTGCAGAACAGTTTCACACTTAAATTAATCCATAAGAGTAAACTAGATATTCCAGCAAGGATCCTGGATACAACACTATGGGTTTCCAGGAAAAGAAAGTATCTAGGAGACAAGACTACAGTGATAGTCCATATTTTTGAAGATGCAGTACAATTGTATTCAAGAAGGTTACTCTGCTAGAAGGATAATTCACAGCATTTGCTGCAGGTGGAATAGTCAATATTCTTATTGATATGAAGGCACTTTGTAGAGGACCTTCTGACAGACACAACAGTGTTACACAATCTAGCAGTAAGCAGTTGCATAAAACCCTCAAGTTCATTTACCTTCACCTTGTGGAGAAATTTTCTGTAGCTTTATAAACACAAATATGCCTGTCTTTGCTATGCCAGACAGTGCCACTGTCCAGTAGCTTTCTCAAGAGATTTTTTCATATTGGATGTACCCATAAGGAGTTCTGTCAGGGAGATATTAATCTAGATTCACTTTATGTTGTGGAAGGAACTCCATATATTGCCTTTATCTTTTTTCTTCAACCAATCCCTCAGCTTTTTTTTTTTTACTTGCCTCAATTTCCACGTTTTAAGGAAATAAATCATGGCATTCCATCTCAAACCTAGTTTGCCTAGGTCTCTTTTTAGGACCTGAGATGTCCTTATTTAAAATTAAACATCTTAAGCAACAATAATGTTGATACTTTGAAATCCCAAGAACCATGAAGCAATTTTTGGGAAAACTGTATCAGTGAAATTAATGTGACTAATTTAAATATGTAATGTGCAAATGGTGTACTAGCAGCCACCAGATTAGAACCTGACACATCCAACTTGACTTGCTGAAATACATATCTGGCTTTGACAACCACAAAATTTGATATTCTTAGAAACAAGCTGCCATTATCATCATCTTTCTTTCATTTAACAACTACTAACTCACCTTCTACAGGGAAATGTCTTTATTTGAACTGTTGAGATTTCTTCTGCATTCACTGATAACAAGAAAAAAAGTAATAAATTGATGCTTAGACTGATGTTATTTTTTTGTGATGTATATTTTTATTCACTATATATTCACTCATGATCTAGTCTTTACCAAAAATTCACCAGGAAGTTTTGTCTGAAAATAGACTGTCTATAGACAAGTACGTTTGCTTAATTTATTGAACACACAGCTTAGTCCAGGTCTGCTCAGGTTGACATAAAATATTTCATTGACTTTAGGAATCCTCAGAATATCATCACAAGATTTATCAAATATTCATCATTTTATGATGTTTGTATCCCTGAAAATCAGCAATGTTGTCATGTTCTTGGGAATAAAACAGTTCTAGTGATTCAGAAATACTAATAGATAGCTTTCTAACTCTGAGCAAAAGCAAATCAAAATGTATCCTATTATCTTGAAAGGGGTCTTTTATTAGAGACTGACTTTTATTATAGACCTGTAAAGTAGAACAAAATAGGGGTTTGTCACAGTTTTCTGCAGGAAAAATAATTTTGTACATGTACAAATGAAATAGAATTAACATGTGGCAGCAGAGTTTGGCACTGCTATATACTCTAATGTTGAGATACAGGAAAAAATTTTGAAAACCGAATTTAACAAACAAAACAAAAAAATCCCTACCTAAACTTCACAGCTGACAAGATACACTTTGAATTCTGATGCAATACATATTTAAACATTCACAGCTAGGAAGATTGGAGGGTGTTGTGCTACATATTCTTTGAAATAAAAACCAACGCATGTGCATATAATGTAAAAAATGCACAGGTAGTATGAAAGAATATAAATTGGTATACATCAAGGTCACTCGTATCTTTAAAGTAGGATATTTTGGTTGAGCTAAAAAATATCAGGCCAAAAAAGAGGGGGAAATCAATGTGAAAAATAATAAATCATGTTTTTCTTTCCTACATAATTATAATGTATATACAAAAGTCACACAATTCCCTTTGACACTACTGATGGCCACAAGAAAAATGACTGGAAAACAGCAGGTTTTTAACATGTGTAACATAACAACACAATCCTTTTGACCGCAAAATTTGCAACAAAAATAATTCTAAAAAGCATACATGCAATCTATATTTAAAAGTGTTAACAAGGTATAATACAACCTTAGTTGTATTTCCAACCTGTGATATTAAATATAACCAGAAAATAACAGTAAAAATTAACCTAAAGCTTAACGGCTTATGTAAGAATGCTTTAATAAAAAATGTTACTGGGGTTATTGAACTGTACAATTAAACCCCTCCCACTAAATACTTTTCAGAGTAATTTCCAGCTAGAGCTTATTCAGCAAACCAAAATGCCAATGCATTTCTTCAATTTCCACTTCTTTGAACCTGTTAATGTATGAATAAAAAAAGATTTATTTGTGTTATTAGCTACATATAACCCTCTTGTCTAAAAAGTAGCTTTAAACACAAAATTTCTGAGATACACGTGAACCTACGAAATATCTAAAAGAATATTTTGATTTTCTTCTGCAAGCTATGTTTGATTTACATCAATTAGATCCTTCACATAAGGTATCATATAACAGGAAGGCTAATAACCCAGAAATAACCTCATTAAAAAAGACAGCATATCGGTCTAAGCAGAATGAACTCTAAGCAGAAAAATTAGTGACCTGGAAAGTAGTAGGAAGAGGTAATAGCAATACAGAGAAAAAATACATTCCCATTAGCTAGTCAAAAGTAGCTAATGCTGGTTTACTTCACCAGCAATGAAGTAAAAATACAATAGAAGTATAAGGAGAACATTTAAAAATATTTGTATCTTTTGAAATTCTGTAGCATGAAACATGTTTCCCTAAACTAAGATACTGTCTAAAATTATGTTAGTACTGTGAGTTAGACTGCATTTTTTTCAGATGCTTAAAACAGTCCTTGGCAGAATATTATTAGCAAGTCTAATACATTTATATTAAATTATCAGTGTATGATTCCAGTGTCTATGGATTCATCTATTTTAAGATTAATGGTTAATAATGGCAACTCAAGTTGGATTTACATAGCTACCCTCTATCTAACATTAGCTGCTTATATTCAAAGTCTAGGAAAACCTAGATAATTCCAATTAACATATTGACAATATTTTTGGAAAGCACCAGTATTTTAGTTTTGAGAAACACTTTCAATCTGAAAACATTTTCTCTAAATTTTTTATAAAATGTTTTGCTAGATATGCAGCTCCTCTTGGCTAATCCAGATCAAATTTTATGTAAACGAAAACAAAAAGTACTTAGATTACCATTGGATCACAAAAGTTTATCTTGGTTTTATTTGGCAAACTACCTATAGTTTAATTTCCAAAGTAAATTAAATAAAATTCATGGGTACTGCACACAGGAAAGATTTAAGCGATTTTCACCAGTTTTCAGTTCAATAGGTTTCAAGTTTGATGAGAGTAGGAAATACAAACCCAACAGTACACATGAAGAAATATTAATTATAGGATTTTTTTTATTATTATTTTACTTCATAATATTTAATCCAGGAAAAAAACTATTTTCTTACAAAATTAAACCTTTTTTAGACACTCACCCTTTTGGATCAATGATTCCTCTGCACAACAGACTTAATTAAGTCACTTGGAATATTTTACTCTTCACGTCCGTAGATTGCTGTTGACCATGATTGCTCATTTTTAGTTCATTGCCTCCAGAACAATGGCAATCTTATTTCTGCTGTCGCCATGTTTCCAGCATCTGCTGTCATCACCAAGGATAAAGGGTTCAATTGATGCAAGGAGAACTATGTTAAAACTGAAAATCTCTTTGAGCTTGAGTAGTAGGTTTGGTAATATCTAGTCCAGAACATGAGTGACTGGTTTTGTGCTTTTCATCCTTTCTCTGCATTATTCCTACAAAATACCAGAGGAATGCGAAGACAGATAGGTGACTGTGGGACAAAAGATTCATCATCTGAGAAGAGGAAAACATCCATGACTTTTATCTCTTCTGTTTTATTCCCCAAAGCCAAACAGATAACTCTAAGGAGCATTTCTAACTGTGACAACCTTTCCAGTTTCAGATATCTGGGAAAAAATAAGGTGCCATCTACTACAGTAGACTTGTCTGAAACTGCTCCCCATTTCTTTTTGATAACAGTGCCTGGGTCAGCTACAAGCCAGGCAAGAAATTGGAAATTCAATACATGCTAGATCACTTTCAAGAATCACCATTTGCCAGTCCTGTTCCTTCCCTCTTCCCAAAACTGATTTCCCTGTCTCACTCTGATAGGAGAGGTTGGCCCGTGGAATATGTGTAAAAGAGAATTTGAAAATGCACTAGTGAGTAATGCAAAGAGTATAATACATACTCTGAACAAGCATACTTACAATCAAAGAAAATAAACCCACTAATTTTTGGGTAACTGATGTTTCTTCTACCCTCTGGTTTTCATGTTTCTTCTGAAAATGGTCCAATTCATCTTAATGAGGAGAGGGAAAACTTTAAAGGTTTCACCTTCTTTGTGGTTAAATAAGCTTTCCAAGTAAGCTTTTTAACCACAGCTTTAACCTGCTTATACGGAATATAGCTGAGGGGGTTGACAGAGCAACCTGGTAGGCGTCTGGCATCCAGTCAAGGTCAAACCACCACATTTATTTAGATCTGGACTGTTCCTGAGACCACTACCACATCAGTGGTTAGTGTTTTCTCTTAAATGCTATGATTTTTCTTTTTGGTTTCTTCTATTCTATATAAATGTCAAACAGCAACACGGTACAGTGCATGAAAACACCAAAAAGGCTATATAATAAACCATTTTTTGAATGAAAACACTAGTAAATTTTAAAATTTAAGACATTCATATCTCCTATACTGTTACTCATATCTTTAATGTTTTTCAGAACCCATTTTACTATTTCTCCTTACAGGTCTCAAGATCAGTGCTCCATTGAGCAAATACTGAAAAATACTCACCAAAATAAGTTCTAGCACATGTATCTTAAAATCTGTAGAGAGAAGGAGCAAGATAGGCACCAAGAAAGCATATAGTCTGCCAAATGCACACAGTATGTGAACAGATAAATAGGAACACATACTCTTATATGAGCCACCTCCAACGGCAATAGCCTTTGCAAATGCTGCTTAGAGGGACAAGTATTATTCTTTTCAAGTTAACTAGTATACATATCACTAGGGATTTCATGAGGGTTATACAATAAGACACCTCAGAAGACACGGTTCTGAAAACTTATATATATCTGGTGTTATAAAAGCCAGTACAACTAAAGACAAAGCATCCTTAGCTTTCATTCTAAAAAAAAAAAAAGTGTGAGGCACAGGTACAGTACAAATGATGATCCTCTTGTTTGTAATGAGTGTAAAAAGCAGAGTGTAACTTGGCAAATTTTTTGCCCCTAAAATCAAAGGAAGCTCCCAGCCACTGGGTTTGGAGGCATCCATGAGAAATCTTCTGGCAGATTTTCTCAGGCATCATCAAAAGTTAATGGGAGGTGTGCATTTAATTCCCCTTTATGACTTTCAAAAAAGATGTGGCCAGCTACTTTTAATTTATTAGGGAACAGATTTGCAAAGACTCTTTTATTACAGAAGCAGTAAGGAGAGATATTTTTCCATAAAATATATGTAAATATGATTTATGAAAGACACAAATATTACTGAAGCGAGGGATAAATTTTTTCAAAACTTTATGTTCACAAAAGCCAGGTAAAAGTACATATTGCTTCAATATTTTTTCTTCTTTCACATGTTGGTATCTCTACAAAGTAACTAGAAGGCATAGTCTTTGTATTCTGCTCACCTTATATTTGTAAGTACAGTATCTTTACTGAAGGCATCTGCTATGAAATTACTGAAGGAAATGAAGTTGGAACATATACTATTGCACAGTTCCAGGTCAGGCTGCTGCTAAAACAAGAGGTACTTCCACTGGAATGAAAATTTGCAAATTTTGAAGGAGAATTTACTTCAGAAACTACAGAGAAAAGCATAGAGATATCATATGTGCTCGTTTGCTGAAAGTTTTATCCATTTGTTTAAAAAAATACTTCCTAGGAATAATAGAAATAAGTGTGAAAAAAAACTTACTTGAAATAGTCCTTTTCCAGTCTTTTTTTTAATCTAGACTGACATGAAAGGAAACAGATTATGTTGTATTATAACATCAAATACATTTTGTCATTAATATCAAATAGTCCACAGGCAGAGAATTTTGGAAAAGAGAAGAATGCTTTTCTGTCCCTGCAAACCATATTCAGTTGTGTCAAAATGCCACTGAACTTCCTCACAGCTCTTGGTTTCAACTGTGCACCAAATTCTGGAAAGGGAGAAGACTGAGTATCCAAGTTCAGATATTCCAAGGGAATTCAGTTAAGTACCTAAATACTTTTGAAAGTCTCATTTAATAGATTGGTCAAAGTTTATCATAAAAACCCTTTGAACTCACTGCAGCTCTTTTCAATTGAATCAAACATTGATACTTTTAATAGTGATTAATAAGAGGAAAGTAGATATTCCTTCATCAATGAGTTGTCTTATATCTACTGAGCATTGTTCTATGATTCTTATAACAGAAGTTCCAAGAAACAATCAAGGCTGTTCACATAAATTAGAACTCAAAATACAAAAAGAAGCTGATAGCATTTGATCTCAAAAGGCTCAGCTAAACAATAAAATACTAATCTTGTGAAGTGCTGAAGGCAACTTGATACGTTTCATACTGTAAATTAGTAACCTACAGCATCAGGGTTTGAGTCACAACTAAAAAGTCTTTGCTCTAAAATAATTTTTTTTTAAAAATCATTACTATCTCAAAGCTGAAACTCTCTCAATATATAGCAAAACCTATGAAGTATTAAAACAAGGAAAGAATTTAAGATAAACTAGAAATTAAGTACATTCCTGAAAGTCTTTCCTCAGTGGGCTAGTATTACATATATGAAAATTCAGGCATTCTGCTGTGCTTTTGAAATGACTGTGAAGGGCAAGGATCCAAAAAAAGTGGTGATTAGAGGAATGTGCCAACTAAAGAGGAAGACGTGAGAACTTCATGTGAATGAGTTCAAACCTTTGATTAATAGGTCATTGAAATGATTAATCAGGCTAACCTAGCAAAGATCAGGAAGAAAATTAAGGCATATTCTTCTTATACATAGTATGTGATCCATTGCAGCCTATAATAAAGAACATGCAAGACAATACTCATAAATATTTGAAAACAACAACGTTGATCTGACATAGTATCTTTCTGGTATCAATTTACCATGGTCAGTTATAAAAAAAAAAAGAAAAACCAGAACCTCAGATCATTAGAAGTAGCATGTTTTGCTACTAGATGCATCTTGCAAATCAGTTCCTAAATGATGAAAAACAAAGGCAATAGCTGTAACATATTCCTGTCTACTAGATTTACTGTGCTACTATCTACTAGATTTTTCTTGGGATTCAGTTTTCATGAAGTTCTTTACTTTCCTGATATCTGCCTTGTTAGATCATTCTGTACCTTCTGGAATCCTCATATTTCTTTTTAAATATCAAATCAAAACAGCACATGTATTCTTCAAGAGCAGAGCAATTGTCTTCAGTTAATGTTGGTTTTGCCTCTTATAGGTAGTGTTGTGACAACTGCTACAGAACAGCTCACAAAAACAAATAAATAAAGGATTAGGGAAGACACAGCTCCACCTTTAGTGAGTGCTGTGTTGTAACTGATTTTTATGACTTCTATGCATCACAGAGATGACCAGGGAGCTAACAGTAAAGCCATTTCCCTCTCTTCCCGACGATGCAACATACAGAAAGATCATGTTTCTGAAGCATGGAACTAGGTAAGAAGAATTCATAGTAAGGTAGGAAGAATTCTGGACTCCAGAAAGAATTTGTCAAGAAACGAAAAGAGCACACTGCAGTATTGGCAGTAAAAAATAAGCAAAATAATTTACACAATATACAGATTATCTAGTTTATTTACCAAACTGAGAAGAAAGCAACACAAACCAAGATCTCCATTCTACAGCATCAGAGAAAACACTCATGGTAGATCATGCAGGTCAAAACATGGTACTATTCAGGGAAGATCAGAGGCTCGTGACTGCCATCTGTGAAGCTATTGCAAAAAGCAGACTAGAGATCTCAGCAAGATTGACAGTATATAAATATAGTATATTAAGATTCTAAAAAAATACCAAAGATGTAGAAGAAATTCTTTTTTTCTGGATACACAGAGGACTCCACAATGGTTAACTGAATGACCAACAAACTTCTGCAGTCAGGTTTTAGCTTGAGAACTTAATATATGCTGGCTATCTTCAGCCCCTTACATGAATATTGTATGAGCTCTGAAATAATTAAACTGTGGTTAACACTTTTGAAAAGGTGGTTAAAAATTCACAGTAGAAACTCACAATAGAAATTTCAAGTTGGCCAGTAAACATGAATATGGCCATTGCTTTTCCAGTCAGTGCTAACCAGAATATGGCCATTACTTTTCTAGTCAGTACTATGCTTTCACAATGAATTATTTTGCAGAAGACCATGTGAGACTGTTCTCTGCATTTACCAAGCAGAGCAACTGCTATATGTTTATGTGAGAAAGATTGTGGTATCTCTCTCGTAAACAAAAAATCCACTATGTGCTGTAGTAGCTCCGTTAATCTCCCATCTCAGTCTTACATAAAACTGTAAAACCTAATACAAGGTTTTGAAAAATCAGTCTTTCCTCTCATTTCAGAAACCTCACTGAGGGAGCTCTGCCTTGGAGGAGGGCAGAGTTGCACTCATCCATCAAGGGAGTTGGCATATGGCAGTAGCTTTTGTGGCAGCATTGGGCTAAGGATACAGAGAAGACAGCATGCCCTTGGTTAAAGCTTGTGTACTAAGGCAACACATATTTTAGTGCGAAAGTAGAGCTTTTGCCCCCAGAGTATCTTTCACGTGTATTTTATTGTGTCAAATAAGACTCAATCACCAAACTGAGGTGTTAAAGTGTCTTCTATTTATATAGCAAAACAGTTCCTTTAAACATGGGTAAGAGCTGCATTATAAAAAAAAAAAAGCTTTCCTGACTGATGACGGTAGATGATGGAACACTTTCTAACTCTGACCTGTTATGTCTAAAGAAGATTTAAGAATATTTTTCTCACAATTGGTCAATGAGATATTTGGAATATAGAGGAGTGGAAGTATAAGGGGTGAAATGGCAACTGGCTAGTGTGTCAGACATGACAGTCAAATGCTACCAGAACTCAATCCTGGAGAAATACGGACTTCACAGTAAAGGTTGCTTAAAACAAAAGCCCATTTATCTGAATACTGAAGACATTTAATCAATTTACATGAAGGATTTCAAAATTAGTCAGACTGTAATGAACTATGAAATACTGATTAATGAATTTTTGCAATGTTTGATTAGAAACTTAACATGTATGCTAACACATTTTGCCATCACAGCATTTATAAGCTAATATTTGTTTCTTGAAATTACCAGAGTGTAAATAGTTTTTGGATTATGGGGCTGAGTATGTTTACTATTAACCAAGCATTTTATTTCCAAAGTTATTTATGAGAATTTTAAACTTACTAAAATCTCTCATTACATTGAATAAATAACAAAAGAGCACTTTTGTATTTGCCTATCTTGTCTAATTTCTTGTGCTACCTTCTGTACTACAACCTCTTAGATCTTTCTGGTAGTCCATTAAGCAACATGTCATTCAGGACTCATTTTCTCATGTCCTACCCAGGCTAAGATATAAGAAAAGTTAAAATTAATATCTGATGTATAATAAGTTTACAGTTATGTAGAAACGCAGATCACTGGCCAGAAATTTTATCACCTAAAAAGTAACCAAGGAAGAATGGACCAGTGGTATGCAGCATAGTTAGTGGAATTCTACTACTAATTTCATAAGAAGCCAAGGAAAAAGAAGCAGCATCAAAATAAATGCAACTCAAAACCAGTTAATATTACAGCCAAAATAATGTTTCAGTCAAGTTTCACTAAAATACCCAACTTGCATATCCACAGTACCAAGTATACACAGTTAGGAAATGCATATACTTAAAAACATACAAGTACCCAAATGAGGAAATTAGTTGAATGGAAAAAGTTACTTCTACATATATGTCTTTATTATTGGTATTATCTCTTCTATAGTACCAATGAATGATATATATTGACATCACATTTTACTATTGCACAGCAAGACATAATTAATGTGGAGACCTACATTGAGCCCTTGTCCTGCTGTTATTTTTTGTCTATGTAGCTGAAATGGTCAGTAGTGCATCTCCTAAATGCTAAGAAATGAGTTTTTGAGTAAGTTCTTGGTAATGGTTCAGTCCTGCTTTTTTTAAATCATAGATAGTTCTGAAGAGACATTAAGCACACATTCACTGGTTATTATTTTTCAAATGGCATTATATTGTATCACCTTGAAGTTTACTCTCCATACATTTCTTTTACTTGAATAACAGGTATCAGTCATCAAGTAAGTTAGGTTCTGAGTCTTCCTTAATTTTATGTTTTCTTAGAATAGTCATAATCTTATTACTGAGAGTCTCAATCTGAGCAAGTTAAGTCTTCCTTTCATGACAATAACATTCCAACTAAAAATTCTAATTCAACAAAGGAGACATAGAAATAGATTCTCATATTTTATGAGGTCATCAACAAGTATAAAAGTGTCAGCGAATTCTTTTTATAAAACATTAGTTGAACAAACTTCTTTTGTAATTGGTTAGCTGTAGCTTCTCTTCATTGCATGTAAAATGAAGAGGTCTCTTCATCCACGGTGAAAAATGGAAAATCATTCAGTTTGGGGTTTGTGGTTGCTAGTAGCAACAAATACTGGAATATTGCCATCTGGCCTCTTGTTTTAAATGAGATTTGAATAATCAATTTAATAATCGTTAGAGTACATACTTAAAGAAATAATCACTTGTCATATCTTAAGAAAACTTCAGTAAAAAATATAAATCCACTATAAGAATTAATGCAGAGCATATGGGCATTCAAAGATATGAAGATATTCTTTTCCTTACTATTGCCTTAAAACCTTAAGCTTACAAGGTTTTAGGTGATCACATCAAACATTTATTAATCAAGAGGAATACCAAGAGTGATTGGTTTTGTACATACATTCAAATCCACTAACCACCTAGAAGAGATTAAACCATATAGAAACATGACATTTTGAACATGTCTGTAAATTCTATGGTATACACAATAAAAGGAATAAAATTAAACACAGCAAAGAAAGAAGTTGAAATAGGCAAAATATTCATGTTACTATTGCTAATTTGCAGAGGACAAAATTAAAGTTCAGAACATAGGCTCCCCAAAGTTAGAAATATTTCCTTCAATTATAAGATATACATATAGCTGACAAAGTGTTCCCACAGACTATGGTGAGATCAGCAGTAGGACATAACTGTTGTTTCTGTACTGGAAATGTTAGCATTTTACAAAGACAATTCTGAATTTACACACAAAACTGTCATCACTGGAGTAACAAATACAAATCAGATGTTTGACCATGACAAATTAGGAAACCACATCCATTGTGGAATAGTCAAGATACGAGATAAACTTTAATCACAGTCCGTCCGAATGTGGATTCTGACTGGAACTTAGATATTCAACTAATCTTGCCTGAAATGCATCCCTCTGATAAGAAATTGTTAACTTGAAAACCCTCACCCCTGAATTATGCGTTTACTGTAATGGACACAAATCAGGTACTGTAGCATTTTGATAGCAATTTTGGGATCAGCACTATTTACAACACCTCTTTAGGAAAGAAGCTGCTTCAAGCCAGGATTGTATCTAGACTACCTCCTTCCTTTCCCAAGTTACACAGACTTCCAGGTCCAAATACAAAAAATATCCAGTTATAAAAATAGTTTGGGATTTGCTCAATTTTCCACATTCTGTGGCTTATAAGTATTACCATACTTGACAAGTGCCAACAATATTATCATTCCAACTTTATACGATTTATTCTTATTGGCAAGCTGTCAGTTAGCATAGAGAGAGCAACATAAACTACCAATCAAGTGATTTGATCTGAGATATACTCTGGATTCCATACAGGACTGCACATGCAGGCAGGGCTCTAGTGACTGGCAGGTGTCAGTTATAATTTCCATTACTTGTGGGCTTATTATGACTCTTCTTCACAAATGATAGCACATTTTGGTAAAGAATGCTGCCAACATTATAATTAATGTATTGATATAATTTGACCTACTGAATGATGAAACATATTTTTAAATAAAATGAAAATACAGAAGCACTGGGCAGTTAGGAGAACTATAAACTCTTTACATGAGCTGTTTAACTTCATGAGGTAGGCCTACAAGTTGCAGTTTCACAAGAGTCAAATCACAAGGGGAATCTGATAGAAAAGGATTGTTTAAGCCTTTACTTCAACACGTATTGCTGTTTGCAGCAGTTTCTTGTGACCATTTATCTCTGGCATTTATAAAACACTAATCACCGTGGAAATGCCTAGTATACATCCCAAGCAAAAAAAGACAGAAAGTCACTGGCTCTCTTATCAGGTCTTTTATCTCAGAAGTTCTATCTGTAGGTGGCTTTTCCATGTAATATTCTATTTTAATATATGCTCTCCCCGAGAACTAAACAGATTTTTAAAACCTCTGAATATGGAAAAAGACAGACTGTTAATTAACTTCCCCCAAAATGCTTATATATCATGAGATGAAAAGAAGAGCTAACAACAATCTTTCAGTGACAGAAAGGAAAAAGGAATTTTCAAACAGGAAACATATAGGAGAAACCACTATGCCTGAGAAAAAGCCTTTTGCTCACTCAGACAAGTTTACAATATATAAATCAAGAAGTTCCTGGAGAAAACAATTACTCTCAAAACTTAATACATCTAATATACTACTGAATTAAATAAATTTTTCCAATTTAGGGAGCTGGGGTGGCATGACAATTTTCAGAGAAGTTCAGTATAGGAATAATACAGTTTAAGTAGAAAACAATTAACAGGTAACCAACAAAATAAAAAAGCATATTATTTTTTAGATATAATCTCTAGTTTATATCTAGGCTGGGGAAATAGATGAAAGCTCACAGAGAGGACTGCTACAAAGTCAGGAATCTAGTACTGCCTAACCCCAAGGTTTATAATCCCTCAGCCAGCTGGGTCTTGTTTTCAAGGCCTGTAGCTTCTCCACATAGATTGTTTTGCATCCCAGGAGAATACACGTCATAGAAGCCATTTTCTCTAACAGAGTAGTGAAAGTTTCTGCTCTGAAACATGAATGCTGTAGGTTGCCAGGACTAGTCACACATTTTAGATATCAAGCCTGGAGAGGCTTATTCATAAGTTTACTTGCACAACTTCAGTTTAAGCATTGTGAAGCCTTCTTTCTATAGACATTCATTCCTTCAGTTTAAAAAAGAATTGAAATAGCATGAATATCCACTAGCTATCCACTCATTAAGTTTGATTTTATTTCCCATTCATATCTTTTGGTTTAAAACATTTAGGAAGGTACACATAAAAAAACCCCATTCTATAAAGGTATATTCTTATAAAGTCTTTTTGTAGACAAAGCACTCTGAAGAAACTCTGGTTCGTTTGTTTTTTTTTTTTTTTTCTCATTTTAATAAGACAAGCAGCATAACATTACATCACAGAGAAAGGTTGTCTTCACTCTCCAACAATCATAAAGTTAGCAAGCCAGATGTTGCTTTCACCTGCACCTACTGCAATCTTTTTCTAGCTCACTTAATAAAACCACAATTGGAATTCTGGTTTAGAAAGTGTTGCAAAAATATAAAAATACAAAGCTGATGTGAGATATGGACATAGCAGTAAAAACCTTGATTTCATAAATCCTGTTGTGAAACTACATGCTTAGGCTGTTTCAAGCATGCACCATTCTGAATAATTTTTTGTTCCTGAAGTTCATAGACACACAGCTTACCAAAAACATGCTCTTACAAAATGTTTTGAAGTTTCTTCTCTGAAGTTGACAGACCAGGTAGTTTTCAACAGATAGAACTTAACTGAAGTCTTCAAAGAAGAAATGGAATATGAGACCACTGAAATCATCATGCATACTAAGGTAAACTGTAATATCAAGAGTCAACCACAAAAAGTAAACTTCTTAGTGACTTGCAATGTACCTCCTCGAAGATAAGGGTTACTCTGAGCTAACCCTGAATATCTGACCAATCCCCAGTGATGATGCCTTGCATAGTGCATAGTGTCAGGGGGAGATCCACAAAAGTCAGCCATCAAATCCAAAATGTTGCAGAAAAGTGATAGAGATACTGAAAATTTGTCCAGTTGGGTATGACTGAAACTGTCCATTATCTTGACTTTATTTAGCACACTTTCAAATGAATAGGTTTATGAAAGCTTCATATCATCAGAGATGGTCCACATACCATCATGTGAGAGATGGGTGCACGTAGTCTATGAAGCAAAAATGCAAGGCTTTTTCAAAACCAGGTGCAAACACAGATTATATATTTAGAATTTGTAAATTTTTTTACACTGATTTCACTTTGTTAATTTGAATTACAAACCAAATATTTGCTATTCAATCAAGCAATTTGCTCAGCATGTTTCCTGGTGTATAGTCAAATGGTCTAGTGATATTACAGTAAGGAACTTTGCATGGCAAACTCAGATTTTCAAAAAAGAATCTGGAAAACATCCCATGTAATGCACATGCTCATTTAACATAAAATTCTGAGGTTAAGGTTTCTTAAGTAGGAGGAAAATATGATTATGTACTTGGCATCAATAAGAACTATACCACATTCATTTTCTTCTGTGAAAAAAAACAGAGGGAGATGTGACCCTTCTGATTCTCTCTCATAATTCTACTAACCTACAAAATATATGGCTTGTTCTAATAGGACAAGATTCGTTAAACTCTGAGTTGTTGATGATCTAAAGAGCATGCTGCTATGTCTGAAAAGTGGGACGTAAGTACACAGAATAAAGATTCATGGAAAAAAGCTCCAAAGAAAAGCTGCAAGTGAGAATGCAGATAGAGTGAATATGATGAGGGAATGGAGACCACTAGCCAAAAATAAGGTGAGCAGTTTCAAAAAAAAGGTTCCAAAAAAGATTCAAAAAAAACCAAAAAGGAAGGTTCACAAAGTTTTGTCTTTGGACCAGTCACTGATGAGGACCAAACTCTCAGAGTATTTTTACTTCATTATCAATGGACAGTATTTTGGAGTGTGAAGCTCATTCACTCAGATTCTCCTCTGTTAATCACAACATTCTACTGCATTACATAATATAAAATAAAATACAATTCACTGTTAGTGACATATTATGTCTTCTATTTCATACACAAAGTGGACCAAGACGCTCTATCCACCCTGCAGCACAACAGTTCGTGATAAAGAGAACACTCTGATGGATTTCCTGTTTGCTAAGAGTTACAAACGGTATGTTTATGACGTTCTGTGGATGGGCAGCAAAGTGGAATGCTACCTGATTACGTAGTTCTGACAGTTGTACTGTGATGAGGTTGAACCCTGGGCAGAAACAGGAGTTGGCAGCTGCCCTTGAAGTGACTGAGCATTCAGCCCTCCAGGCCCCCAACAGCAAAGGGTAAAACAAGA
This sequence comes from Colius striatus, assembly GCF_028858725.1. Lineage (NCBI taxonomy): Eukaryota > Metazoa > Chordata > Aves > Coliiformes > Coliidae > Colius > Colius striatus. Next base: position 11,479,615 of record NC_084772.1, read on the forward strand.
CAGTGGGCATACAGAAGGACGATAGGGATAGAGCAGGACAGTACAGATAGCAGGAGCACAGTTTGCAGCAGAAGTCAGACTGAAGTTTCCTGAGAAAAGAAGGGATCTGTCAGCAGCATGGAGCAGATCCAAGTCTTGGAGCTGAGACAGAATTTTTTTTCTAGGAATCAGTGAGGACTGTATAAAGCTTGTTTTAATCCAGAAACCATTTTGTGGGGCTTTCACTATTATTCAACAATTCTTTTTGTGCTTTGCTACCAAGTGTATTTGGTTTACATTCTTATTTGTGTATATTGATCCATATAGCTTTAAAAACAGGAAGTATTTTGGCTAGCTGATTTTAAAGGAGAGAGGCAGATCACTGCTGATAGTCCTATAATCCAGGTCACGCTGGTTCCTCTGATGAAAGTAGGTAATGAAATACAGCAGCTGAATCCATGTTTCAGCTATACTGGTACTGCAGTGAAAGAACAGAATGTGTAGCACTACACATCAGGTTTACACTATGCATATCCAAAATAATGGGTCCAGCCTCTGCCATGAAGCACCAGTGTTTTAAGTCTGTCATGAGCCAAAGTCAATACAACAGGTTTGACATTTCCGCAACCAAAAATATTGCCCGAGGCATGACTCAGGTAAGTTTGGTATCTTAGAACAGAAGTATGTACTCAGTAGAGAACAGAAGAACAGAGAAGAGACAGAACGAAGCACATGCAGGCAATACTCTGCCCATGCCAGTATTGCTGGTCTAGTAGTCTTCTGTTAGGTATTTTTCTTAGAAAAAACAACATATATTTGAGAACCACTAGGAAACTTCTAACAAAATAGCTTTCTTTCAATTCATTTACTTGTTAAATGAGTCCATCAGTAAACATGATGCAAAATGATGAAAGAAAAATCTACTGTACTGTAGGTATGTATTTTTTAAGGGCAATAGAATAACCAGAAGTCTCTGACAAACAAATACTTCATGCCTACGATAATCACTATGCAAAACGATGAATGATGATTTCTGAGAAACTGTAGAGGTTGTGGCTCAATATTTAGAAGGAGCAGAATTCTAGGGCACATGAAAGATGGCTGAATTTGAGTCAGATAGTCTATTAATAAATAGTAGAATTAAGAGAAGCTTCAATGTTTCGTGTATGCATATAGAGACAGCACTAAAAAAAAAAAAATCACTGATCAATACACTAACAGAAGCCACAATGAGGAAATGAGATATATGCTGCAGATAGAATTAGTACCTATTTGTATCCTAAATGCAATATGCAAAATACTTTTATAAGAAAAGTATTATGACATAGTAATTTGGCCATGAGAGGGTAATTGACTTCAGATATTCTGATAAAGATCGATGGCTAAGGTTTGGAGTTATGACACCAACAAAGTTACAATGACATTAGCACAAAGAGAGAGACACAAATCCATTATAAAGATACAATCAAATATTCAAAAAAGCCTGGCATGCTCATTACTTATTCATACTAATACAAGTATATTAAGAAATCTAAACAGTGTTTGTGTTCAATCACTCACAAACCAAATGAGGTTTTGCATTTATCAGCCACCAGTCATCAAGAACGTAACTTTAGCTGTACAAAGGTGGTAATATGACATAACTGGAGATATTTATATCAACCTACACAGACTGAGAGATACAGTAGGATTTATTAAATTGAGTAATGCCTTCACATTCAGCACAGCAATAAAAGAAATAGCTGTGCAGAAGTCATTTCCCCAGACAATAAGATTTACCTTTATAATCACTTAAAGAAGTTGTATATGCGCTTTCAAGGGTCTAAAACAATCTTCTCACTCTTAATAAACACTTTGAGGTTTAAGTTTGCAAATATAGAATCAAGCGCTACAATTTTTAAAACATAAGCCAAAAAGCAAGCGAGTCATCAGGGTGTCTGTCTTATGGGGGTTTTAGCACTTTTAGGCTGGTTAGAGAACCAGCAAGGTTAATTTAGACTCAAATGGATTTTTATAAGTTTAATAAAACTCTCTCCATATTGCACTTGAATCTCAAATGGTTTCACCATCCAAACAGTCAAAGCCAAGACTCGGTCAGACTGGGATACACAGTAGGTTTATTTGTCAGATCAGGCGGGTTTCTTTTAAGTCCTTTCCTTGGAAGTGCATCATTTATTTTGCTGTAAATTTTTGTAGTGTTATTTAACTTCTTTGCTCATCAGATAAGTAGGTATGGTCTGGAAATACTCCAGATAAACTGCTCATTTCAGTGGGAGAGAGACCTGCTATCAGGGCACAGATGTTCCCTGGTGCTGTCTAGCCATCCCAAGGTTGTCCCTGACTCCAGTTCCCCTGATCCTGACCCCTACCCAGCAAGCTGGCATCCAGCTTGACCTTCAACTGGTCCCATCCTCAGGGAGGTGTCTGCTGCCCTGGGCTGGGGCTGCTCCCAAATGCCTTGCTCCATGGCTAGGGCAGTGGAATGAGCCCTGACTATAAGGCCCTGTCCTGTCACTCCTGGGATCCCTGCCACTCTCTAGCACTCAGGGAGCTGCTGACCCTGAAACCTTCAACTTTTCCTTCAACTTTTCAACTGTGTTATTTCTACACATCATACCAAATGGCTATGCTTTTCTCACCAATAGTGAAATCACCAACATTTTGAGGTTGGGTAAGGAGAAGAAATCAAATTTTGATCACCAAAACAACAACAAAAAATCTAAATAAAATCCTAAAGGTTGTTGTAATTATATCTTGCATGACATACCTCCTAGTGCAAGGACACGGTACATCTGCAGAAGATGTTTACACTTGCTTTACAGCAGTGCTTGAGTAAGGTATTGCTTCGGTTTGATCCTGATGACATGCCATTTATAAACTGTGACTGATAAATCTAATGCCTCTGAAATCAGATAAAACTTTGATAAATGACTTCTTAGTGAGCAGGCTGCAATAGCTACTTCTGTCCACATTTAGCCACCCTGCTGCAATCAGCACCATTTTGTTTAATCGAGAGTTCAGACAACAATACATTTGAAAGCCATCACACCATTAAGAGATGTGAAGATTTTGTTTTCTTGAAGGATACGTTAAGACAGAAAACTACAAAAACTAAACTCTTCCTGCAACAGTTTTTATAGCATGAGTACTTGCTAGGAGAAGTCATACAATATTAAAGATTACTTTTATTCTGAGGGCTTTTCCCATATTTTGTGGTGATAAGACTTGAGAAAGACCCTGTAGCATAATCAAACACACAGGTGATACACTCATTTTCTCCTTCACTGTTGAGTTAAAGGATCACTGATGCTTTAACACAAAGAAAACATTGTGCAAGGGTGAATTAAATACCAAAATGATAAAAGGAGCCCTAGAACCACAACAGTGTTGGGAAAGTAGAAATTTACAGTTAACACAAAATAAAATTCTGCTAAGGCTGCTAATACCATGACGCTTTTCCACAGTCAGGGGAATTCTCCATTAAAAATACATAACGTCTTTATGGTGATGTCAAAGAATGTGAGGTGGAGAAGATCATGTAGAGACTGATTTGTTTATATCCAGAGGACATCAGCCTGGTGGCAGAATAAGCTAACAATTCAAAGATGTTAAACACTTCTTATTTACATCTTCCATCTGGATTTTGTGAACAGGTCATGTGTGGCTGAGTGCAAAAGTGTAATTTTGTTCATTTGATCTTTACCCAGTGGGACTGAGCTTCCAGATTAGCAAATGATTTTCAAAACAGAATGGTAGCATCGTGTTTGTTACTCTCTTAAACTGGTTAGCAGCCACATGAGGTAAATTATTTCACTCTAAATGGAAATATTACTTGCATGTTAGGTTTTAAATTTTAACTCTGATTTGAACAGGGGAGCAGAACAGAGTTACAAGGCTTGCAGAGTTCACAAAGCCAGAAGACAAATTAACAGCTAAAAAGGAGGTGGGTAAGTCATTACCTATCAAAAATAGTGGTCTCAATTATTCCAGGAGAATAGTCTATATCTCTTCAACTAGAAGGCAGATATATGTTGAATCAATTTTTGGAAGGGACTAGGTTATCCATTCAGGAGGAGGGGGATAAACTAAGTGATAACAGTCTCTAATATCAAGCGATGAAATAATCTAGTGCTTTAGTAGTTGGTTTCTTACAACCAGGAGAAGACATAAGGGAAGCCATTCCTTAAAGCTGAAGGATTTTAACAAACAGTGACAAAATCCCATTCCTCTGCCCTTAACATCTTTGATGAGAAGAGGGCAGAAGGGACAAACAGTGAACTGATGGTTAACTGTGAAGCAACTGGGTCATGCATCAGTCACAATTAAAATCAAAATCATATGATAATCAGAGCTCCCAGGTCAGTTAAGTTAATAAAGCTAAGGTCTATACACTCCTACTTTGCCTTTCTTTTCACCTATGATAAACAATAGCCAAGTACAGAATAATGCAAGACCACTGTGTACAACTAATGTGATTCTTAAACATAATCTCTCCTTTGTGTTCAAAAATTAAGCAGGAAGGAGAATTAACCATGTAGAGAAAGTATGGGTTGATCTAAATGAGCAACTTTCACCTAATCACAAGGAATAACAAATTGAAAACTGAAATGCAGACATATAATTAAATTCTGCTATCAAATTAAATAATCGGGACCAACCTAACACGCAAGATCACTCCAACCACCATATCCCTGCTTGGTGACTATTAATCTTTCTCTGCCCAGGTTTCTCTTCATCTTGGAATGAGAATAAAATGATAAAGACATAAAATGAGCTAGTACAGAACACAATACAATACAGTATTTACTAATTTAACTCTCCACTGATTGTTCTACAATTTTCAGTATTTCCAGAATACTGTAAATACAAATGCTTAGGTACCAAGCGTCTAAACAGCTGGTTGAGAGTGGTAAGTATAAACAGACATTTCACATTTTTGTTGACGTTTACCCTCAGAGCACCATTAAGACCTGAAGACACTGGGACAACCTTCAAAGTTCTCCACAGATCCAATACATAATTATATGACATTGGAGCTCCATTAGTTTTTGAGGGAAGGATTCTGACTACTGCAATATCAACAAGACTGACCTTTGGTTAATCAGCATCTACGTAAATCAAAATTTGACAACTGAGTCAGCCATGATCAAAATGCTTCTAAAATGCAGTCTCACTTTTAGTTTACACTTTTTTAAAGAGGAATAGGAAAAAGGGGAGAGAAATCAATAATATCTACTAGATAGTAACAGTTAATTCCTTCTTTTCCTAAGAGATCATAGAGGGAAGAGATTTCTTCTCTCCTAAAGACTCCTTGACCTAAGATTTCAGCCTCAGATACACAGATCTGCTTTAATATAGTGCACACTGTCCTAGCATAAAGTGAGGAGGCATGAGCTACTACTGCTCCTCCTTGTTCAAGAAATACAGGCCTGAATTATACCAGTAAAGGAAAAGAAGTCATTGTCAGGATAAATTCTCCTTCAGCTTTGAGTTTATTATGTTATCTCTTGTAACATAGTTATTCCACTTCAAACTTTTTTTAATTCTTCAGACATATTCAGAATGTAAAGGGAGAGAGGATGGATGGAGATGGGCATACTGAAGTGTTATGCATCCATTTGCTTTGAAATCGAACTTCACAAACCTCTGGTTTGGATTCATAAGAGACGTGTTGATATTGATAGCCATGAGTCAGTACAGCCTTGCTTTGAATTTTGAAAAACTCTATAAATCATGTGAAAACCACGATCTTCACCCAAACAACCTTATCTTTCTTATCATCCTATCTACTTTCTTCTGTAATCTGCAAACTTCCCTTCTAAATTTCCCTTTTCCTATTAATCTCTTCCATGATTCTTCTTATCTGAGACCTTTCCTTCTCAAATCTGTTTATAAAAGGGCACTTCTTCAAACACTTGCTCCAATGACCTCCTTAGTAGTTCACATTTCAACACAAAATAAACTTCTTTTTTGACTGTTACATACCAAATGCGTACTCCTCACCAGACTGCGTAGGCTTAACTCAACACGGTCAGAAGAGCAAAGACACTAAAATTTGCATGTCAAGAAGGAGGTAAAAAAAAAAAATTAAAGTGAAATAAAGGGAATAAAATGGAATTGGATTTTTCTCTGCAATTTCTTTGTTTTCATACTATCTTTACCTGACATGGTACAGAAATTTTGACCTAGATTTTATGTTTGTCAACTGAATATGAAATCACATTGTATGATCACAAAAGATCTGTTCTGTACAAAACTGGCTTTTCCTGGAGACGACAGACAAGATAAACCGAGAATAAATTTAATAGGATACATTCTGTCAACAGTTTATTCAATTTCATAATACAAATTAACAGCTAACTCCTATTTAAAAGACACAAGACTGCACCTTAGGTGAACATCAGATATGGTCCATCTAGACTTACTAAAAATCTGTCCAAGATGGTGCTAATGATACACAATCTACTTTGAAGAAAATCTCCAGAACAGATATTTTAGTGTTCTTGCAAAATAGATACTTACTTCCATATGTAGATTGGAACACAGTAGCAAAATCATCCATGAATTTATCACTAGCAATGGCTAACTTTAGCAGGATGGAGAGATCTGATCAAAGCAAGCTGTCATTCTGGTCTCCTCCAAGCTGCATTTTGACCATTCATTACAACTAAACTGGGAGAAATACGTCACACTAATAGGAGTGGCACAGAAGAGCAGACAAGTCCAGAAACATGTTCATATTTCTAATATTGTTAATTAAATCCTGAGATAGATGAGTGAAGTTTAAGATGTAGAACAGAAGTCGTCCAAGTTTAAAAGCATAAACACTAAAAAATCTGTAATTTGGGGAAGCCTATTTTCTGCCTAAAGGAATCAGCTTTTGATTTAGCAATTGACTTTTGTAGTAAATAACATTAAAAGAAAGAACTTTTAATTTCATCAATATTATAATATTAAAATATAGAAACCACTAACTGCCATAGACAAATGTTTTCCATTATATTTAAAGAGAATAAGGGATGAGTTCTGTGGGAACTTGACATTTATCATTCAAATGAGAAGAGATCATGTGAATCTCAAATAACACAGCTAAGAGCAAGTTAAGCAATCTTTTTTCTCTCACAGATGGAATAATGCTACCTCTTCCCATAGCCCATCACATATTCTGTTTCAATTGTGTAATGACCTGCAGAAATTTCAGAAGAAATGTGGAAAGCAGAAACCTGCTGTCCTGAAATCTTCATAGCAGACACACAGTAAACCTGCATAGTAGAACATCACTTACTCCCAAGCTGATTCACACATTTCACAGCAAAAATAAAAGACGTATTTCCATCTTCTGCACACAGACACAAACACATACATACACTCCCAGTCTCTTATCATGCAGTGCTGCCTGCCTCAAGTTTAAATTTCAGTATTCTCATAAAATAGGTCTTAAATACATTCATATTGCATTAATAATTTTTAGTTGAAACAGGATAAAAGCGAGATATTTTTACTTAATAACATTTTACTAGAGCTCTGCTAATTCTTAATGTACAAAATGTTTCAGCCTCTAGATAATCCACCTGACTGCACATACCTTGTGCTCTTGAAGACCCATGTAACTTGGAGATTAATACAAAACCATAATACATCTATGACTTCCACTTCTGAGAATGCTCTTATACATACATACCAGTAAGCATTGTACTTCAGTTATACAAGACTGCAAACAAAATATATGCCTCCTTCTACTATAAGCAATGAGGTAAGACAGTTACATTTAAACTTTCCTTCAAGTGTCTTTACACATCTACTGCAACTACCAAAACATTTTTTCTGTATAGAGTCAATTTGTTGAACAAACATAAGCCTATTAAACAAACAAAACACTTTAAAAGGACTAGATGGAACAGTCAAATGGAAGCAATTGTAAGATGAAGCTATACAAAGTTCTCAGGAAAGTACAAAAACATTCAGAAGTTAGTATTATTCTGCTGAATAGATAAAAAATATTTGCAACCTGTAAAAGATAGACTTGCCTTCAATTTTTCAGTTTTATTTTTTGTCAAAATATAAACTATGATTTTCAATTAAAAAATTCATTAGTATTTGCCAAAAAATTAAAGTAATGTCAAATACATAAAGAACACACTTCAATAATAGATCAACTGGCAGGGCTTTCTGCAACTCACCAATCGGCTAACTTGGCATAAGTTGGTATGCTAGTTAAGCCGATTTGTTAAAAGTAACTAAATTAACAGTAAAAATCAGATTAGAAACAAAACCAAGACAACTTAATTGTAGAAAATACAAGATATGAACTTTAACAGGTTTGTTTAAAAAACAATTTAATAGCTAAGTGAACTATATTTTACCTGAACATACATTCTCATTAAAAGCAATGTAAATATCTCTGAATACAGACATATTCCATGCCATTCTCTTTATTACTTAATTTCCCAGGTATCTCAGCATGATCTGAATAAATTATGCTGGTAATACAACAATATAAATGATAAATCAACAACACAATTCTAGTGATATATAGCATGAAATGTAAATAATAACCAGCACTGCTAATTGGCTCGCCAGCTGACAACAAATCAGTATGTAAGCTATTTCACTGGTAATACTTCAGCTGTGTACCACCCTAATCATTAAGCATTTCTAGCAATTCTAAGCTGTTTCTGCTGTTTTCTATAAGAAACAGTACTGTATCATAAAAATTAATGCCTGAAAGAAACTTGTTAAAAAAAAAATGCTCGTTGACAGCATCTGGATATTACAAACCAACTCCCAACACATTGCATGGCAGAAACATTAGTCAATTCATTGCTTGAAATGCCAAATCAGAATGTGTTTTACTTCAAAATCTGAAGAGAGACTGAAGTTATTTACCAGGCCAGGGAATTATCAAGGTCTAGAAGAGTCTGTAGTCTTTGCCTCAGGACCTCAATTGTTGTCTAACCACACAAGATGAAGATAAAACTGTAAAACCTTCTTTCTGTCATAGGCTGAATATTCTCTGACCTCTGATCAGAGAATGACAAACCTCCTTCAGCCCAGAGACTTCCACACAGCTCCTTATCTTGGGAAGTCTTCCCTCTTACAGAGCAGAGGCTTTCTTCTGCTAAGCAGTCAGAAGGCTCAGCCACCTGACACTGCTCTATGAGGCTATACACGCTTTCCTAACCAGATGGAAGGAGACATAAAAGGTAAGAATAAGAAGTCATACAAATCCCAGCAGCATGTGATCTAGTTCAGCGTCCTATCATCTGTAACAAATAGGTACCAAGTTTTGTTGAAAAGAAAACCAAACTCACCAATATCCCAGAGACACTTAGAGAAAAATTTGTAATAAGATAAATGTTAGTTCATGTTTTCCTACTCTATTCCATTGCATCCGTGAGAACTGACTTAGAAAGATGTATGTCTAGATTTTGGGTTTTCCTAATCCTGCCACACATTTTACTCCAAAGACTTTCTTCACCTGTAAGTCCTGTTTTGCAAAACATCAAAACTTCCTACCTACCAATTTTAAATTTGTTGGCACACCTCTTTGTACTGTGAGACAAAGCCAAGAGAGAAATCAGAATCACTCATTTTCTATAAAATCTTACTCATGTTCTCATTCACTTTAACTAAGCTCTCCTATTTTCGTAGAAAGTAAGGAAATTTCTCTATGCTTCTGGACTGCTTCTATATCCTTTGTGTTTATGATGTATATGTTTTCAGGTAGAAAGGTGTATTCAAGGCAAGAGGATATCACTGACAGGTATCATAATATTTGCAGTATTATTTTCCAACTTATTCATTCAACCATTTTGTTTGCTGCTAAGACCACCACTGTGAACTGAGCAGCCCTTTCTATTGAGCTGCCTACAGTAATGATGATCATGGGGAAACCCTATCCCCAATGAAAGAAATGGTAAAACTCCCAGAGACTTCAGTAGGATGTGGATTTCACTGAAGTTCTATCATGTAGTTACAGAAAATTTACAATTCAATCAATGGTTATGAATACTGTGAATAATTCTATACTATTTACGTTGCAGGAAATTTGTCAACGCTTTCTGAATTTCTACTCCCTAATTGCCTAAATCACTTAGATCTCCAGAATTCCTCAGAGGCTTCTATAGACTCGACTAAGCAAAAATTGCTGTCATCTATGTTTTTATTCCTTTCATTTTGCATTCCTCACACAACTTTACATTACCCTTTACATTGCAAATAAATCCAATAAATATACTGAATAAACCGTTAATCCTGAAACTCTGGGAGCTCCCTGTTAACTTTTACTTATGCTCGATGCCAGCCAGTTCTCCATTCTTTGTTATTTTTCCAAGGGTCCAAATGCATTTCACTAATCTGTTTTTTTCTGCAGCTTCCCATTTCTTGGTAAATGTAAATATTTCTAGTAGCTTGAGAGATATTATTTACGACAATTTCCTTGTGTCTACTATATATATCCTCTTGTAAGTATTTTTAAATTGTTATTATTGTTGCTAGTGTTTTAAATCCAGATAATCTCTTTTCCCCTCTTTCTGCTGAATCTCAATTCACAAACTGATGAATGAAAATGGAACAAAAATGGAACAAAAGTAAAATTGACAGCTAGAAAACTAAAGGTTATAGTCCTCATTGCATATCTAAAAAGTAGGTAGCTACAACTTATTGTTCTGTTTTATGACACAGTCATATACAATGTGTTTAAGATAATTTTGAAATACTATACATTTACACAATTCTCTATCATTTGTTGCTTATCTAACCATCAACTTCATATTTAAGCAACATGGACAAAGGAGCTGAACATAATTTCTATTCCCAAGTCTTACTACTATTACAAAGATTGGTAATATTATCTGTAGCATTTCTTGATGGGGCACATTGAAGGACTACATTGGCACATCCTCATTAGCAGGTAGCTTACACAGAGAAAGCAGTTTTCAGGACATTAGGGGCTTTTGCATGGATCTGCATGGTACTACATCAAAGGTATCATCTTGCTTACAAATAATCGGAGATTTTTAACATACTCTCCAGTACGCTACATAGAAAATATGCATGTTAGTGTGTGTCTAAGTAAACAGGGAGCTGTGAGCCCTTAGGTGAACTAGTTGAGTTATTCAGCATGGATCTTACTTAGTCTTATCATCCTATGGGGGCTCTCCATTTCTTAAGTCTCCAATTTAATAAATCCACTAAAATTAACAAATCAGCAATTAATAAGGAATTAATATGGTTCAGGCACATTTAAAGTTAAATAAGCATGTAAGTGTTTTACTAAATAGGAGCTTAAGACAACACATAACTACTTTTTTCCTCTAGGCTATACTTTTAGTTTAAAATTGCTGAGGTAGCACTGGTAGCCAAACTCAAACTCTCATCAGCCACAAATTCAGGATGACACATGTGTCTGGTGTTTAAAATATTTTTTGCTGTGACAGTTAGACAGCGTGGTCTCTGCCAACAACAAGGTCCTGCCTAGTGAGACAGGAATAATGTAGATATCATGAAACATGATACAAGTATTTTCTACAAGAAACAAATTTAAAAAATAAAAAACTCAAAACTGAGCAATGAAAAAGAAACATAAAGAATAATAAAATTGTTTCTTCATGAAACTAATATAATGGGATATGAATGGCTGTAGTATCCTAATTTCTCTATAAAATGCAAAATATCTATGTGGTGCCATTTCTTTAAAATCTTTTTACAGAGTAGTATGATGCATATACCTGGGGACAGAGAGATGTTGCCTCACTATAAATGGAAGGATGTGGGAACAGCTATTACATTATCCTTTGCTAACTAAGTGGCTAAGTTCTTAAGAACCCTTAACCTCCCGTTGGTACATTCGTGCTTGTAGACATGCAAATATTCAAGAATGCACACAATACCTAGTAGGATATATATGTTCTGGCTTTTCAGTAACAACAGGTTTAACTCTGTTTAAAATTTTCAAGTGAAGTCAAAACATCTTTGCATTTGACATATGCTGGCAGCAAATAAAATGATCCTGATGAATGGTACAAAACTATTAATTATGTTTTGCTCACTCTATTGTTATTGTATTGCTTGTGTAGTTAAAAATTAACTCTATGGTCTTATTTAAAACAATACATGTGTCATTTCAGACATTACTAAAAAGGATGCTTTGTAATAATAAATAAGTCTACTTGTCAAGAGAAATTTGCTAACAACTTGAATTCAAGCATCTTAGATAAAAGAGAGCAACTATAAATTACCACAGGATAATTTTTTTGTTTATTTTTTTAAAGATTCTCCTCTCTGGTTTTATTCATTGATGAATTTTAGATATGCAGATAAAGACAATAAATGTTTCATGATTATATGGGCATTCCAGAGTCTCCAGACAACGTTAAATATTTCAATGTCAGGGAAAAATGTCAGACTATATCATAGTGTCTGTATCATAAAAAGTAATAATGTTGATAGGGATAGTTTTGAAAGCAAAACTGTCAAAGTTATTCTTAACCAGGGCACACAGTAGGGAACACATCAACATTCTCATCCCCACATGCAATAATGCAACAGAAACAAACAGGCCTTCGTAAGTCAAATTTGTAGCACATATGCATTTCTACATCTGTACACAAATAAGTGTGCAAATAGGTAAGTGTACTGTCAGCCACAATATGTCATGCAAATGCCAATGTACATGGTTTCAAATATACAAAATTTCCCTGCACAATTTCAGAAAACAATTTTGAAAATTTGACCTTTTGAACTTACCTCTCTGCAACAATGTCACTGAGGTTCTACACTGAGTGCACACGTTTTCCTGGGAACATTGAATTTTTTTAATCCTATGATCTAAACAGAGATAATACATTGGTCAAAAACTATGTATGCTTTTTCAGGATGAATTTATCATCTACTACATTTTCCCAAGACAGATTAAACAACCTGCACACAAAAAAATAAGTGTTTTCCATTCTATGCTTTTTTTATGATTTTCATCAGTTTAAGAAATGTATTGTAGAATCATGGAATAGTTTGAGTTAAAAGGGAACTTAAAGATCATCTAGCTCCAATCCACCTACCACGGCCAGGGATAATTTCCACTAGACTTGATTTCTCAGAGCCACATCCAACCTGGCCTGCAACACTTCCAGGGATGGAGCATCCACACTCTTTTTGGGCAACCTGTTCTAGTGCCTCAGCACGCTCATAGGGAAAAATTATGTAGGTTTCCTTTTCATCAAGTACTTATTTCCCTCCCTCCTGAAACTTATTTCCTGTTCAGAAACAACTTTACATTAAAAAAAATCACAAACACTTTGTAGTCCCAAAGCTAGTTGAAAGAAACCAGTAGAGTGTAAAAATTCAAGCCGAGTCTCCAAAAAGGCAACCTTCTACTTACAAACAGTGAAGAAGACCTAAAACTGGAACATTTCAATGAAGTGGTCACTGGCTCAGAGGACATTCTCAAGGTGTTACCAAATCAATATTCCAGTCAGTAGGTTTTGAATGACCCAGATACACTGGAGTCATCCTAATGGACATAATGAAGCTCATCAAAAGAGTGAGAATGTCTATATCTAGCAATTCTATTGAAACAGAAGGGGTGTGTTCAAACATCTGTGCTCTAATATAAGATTTGCTAGCACCATCACTATAGCAAGGATAAGCAAAGCTCACAGCAGCACTAAGTCGACAGTATATCTACATGAATATGTAAAATCTGCTTAGGCTCTGTCAGGAAAAGCTGTCGTTGAACTGAGTAGTGAGTGTGTTTTGGAGCTATATCACAGGCAAAAAAAATCTGATATTTTTGTGAGGGAAGATATCATATGCAAAGGTTTGACTAGAACTGAATTTCCCTTAGGAATTTACAACCATAATTACATATCATTTAATCCTAAAATTTTTAACAATATACTTTCAACTAGTCCTACCTTTAGTCTAAATTTGCCAAGTGATGCATGGCTACACTCTTTCAATACACATAAATAACTGCCTATCAAGAACACATCACCAGATGGACAACAAAAAGGAAACATATCTTTGCCAGGACAGTAATCAATTACCTTTTCTAAGATTTTACACAGGCATAAAGATTGTTACCTGAGTTTCAGATGTGAGGCAAGTGGGCAAAAATATCGGCAAAAGCAGACAAACATTCACAGTGAGACACAGTATGTCAATGCTAGTAAGACTTTCACCAGGCCTCTGCACACAGAGGCTTTTACAGGACAGTGCCCTTTACATAAATAATATATAAATGCCTTCAGAAATAGTAAGGAAAGCTTAATTTTTTCTTTTTTCCTTTTTGTTTTTTTTAAACATCACTATTACTTTCATCACTTTTTTGTAAATCCTTAATGGTGTGTTATCATACTGTTTATATGTGAAGACAGCACTGTGGCAAAACTTGTTATTGATCACAGTTTAAAATTGTCTGAGGAATTCTCTCTGAGACTTATGAAAGACGTTCAGTATCTTTTGTGCATAATATTCTTTTATTTTCCCACTTCATTTATATTGCTAACTGAAATGTATGTATACATCTAACCACATCATGTTTTAGCACCTATGAACTATTTCTAACAATTTTTTTGATCTGTATATGAACAAAAGAATGTTGGGAATGTAAAATATAGATGTATTTTAAACAACCAACATCAGCTAATAAGTTAAATATTTTGTATGCCCTGGAAACTCAGATTTGGAAAGTGAAACAGTATTTAAGAACTTCTGATCTACCTAATGATTCCTTGAAGTATAAACATGTCATTCTGCATATTGAACCTGACAAAGTACACATTAGCAAGTATGAATTGAGATCTTGGAGGAAATGATGGCTTACCTCAGAAACTGTTAATTTAAAAAAGTAAACAAACTAAATAAACTAAATACACAAAAGAAAGAATAAGCTGCTAAAATTTAATAATGAGGTATTTCTACTGTGGCTTTTTAACAATCTTCATCTAAGAAAATTATCTCACCCTTTAAAGGTGCAAGAGCAGCTTGCCTTAGGTCAGAAGTGTATTTACAGCTGTGTTCATATTCAGATATTTATCTGAAGAACTGGGTTAAAAATTACCTGTT
This sequence comes from Colius striatus, assembly GCF_028858725.1. NCBI lineage: Eukaryota > Metazoa > Chordata > Aves > Coliiformes > Coliidae > Colius > Colius striatus. Next base: position 11,494,660 of record NC_084772.1, read on the forward strand.
TACATCACTCTGGTTTGCAAATACAAATGCATTATCACTTTGGGATTTTATGATGAGTCTGATCTAGATTAACTAGTACAAGTGCACTGAACACATCAATAAAGAAATGTGATAATCCTCTAGCAAAAATTAATTTATTAATGAAATGAATAATTAAATCTGCTGAAAAACACATTTGCAGGAAGTTAAGCAAAGGTGCCTTGAATAAGAATGGGGCTTTTCTTATACCTATAAGTACAATAGACTTGCTAAAGTAAATAACCCTGTGAGTTACTTACCTCCATAATGTATTTAGTTATAATATTAAATGGATAAAGTACTTGATCATCTCCCAGGATAATAAAGCTTGTGGTATGGAGAAAAGCCTCCATGGGATTAGGAGAGAGTTAAAACATTTCAAATATGCAATTAAAGGCATTCTAGCTCGCCTGTGATCTCTGCTCTGGTTTCCTATTTACAGAGAAGGAAAACTGGCTCAGACCTCCTAGACTAAGACAAGGAAGTATGCAAAATCGAGCAGTCTCTGTGCCAGCTCTTGCTAATCCTTTTCAGTATGGTTTGCTGCTAATTTGTCATGGCACATATTTGCCTTATGTCTAATTAGCATCAAATTGCAAACTGCTATTTGCTAACAATTTGTTGCATCAATCTGCTTGAATATCTATAGTTTAGAACTGGATTGAAGCTTATTCTGTCTATCAAAATTCTATTTCATATACATCACAGTAAACTCCCTCTAAAAACCTTGTAGTGATCTATTAAACAAAGAAGCTTACATTTAAAAAGAAAGCCTCTACAAAGTGATTTTTTTTGTTACTCCTTTTTTTCATCCTCCATTTATATTTTGCTATAACTTGTTTACAACTGGTCAAGTAAAGATCAGCTTGCTCTTTGTTTAGAGTAGCTAAAATTGTATCACCCCTATAATAGAATAAGTACACACAAAATGATCTTCTGTACTTTGGAGAATATAAGCAAGACTCTTAGAACAGAAATTTCTGGTCTGGAACTGGTACCAAGCTACAGGAAAATTTCAACCAAGGAGCTTGCCAGGTTTAGGAACTGGCTAATCCGTTCTGTTCGACATTCACGGATATTGTAACAAACAAATAGCTAAAAACCGTTGTTACGAACACTGTTGCAATGTTCTTCAATAAAAGTGATGTGGAAGCTGTTTATCTATAAGATTTTCCTCCCCCACTATGTCTCATTAGAAGCAGATGGAATACTCCTTCTACATGCATTGCAGGGAATGGATGGAAATGTGTCAGTGCAGGGCACGAACTATGAAATTCACTCACTAGTAATACATGATGTTCTAAGTGGTCTCCTCTGTTATATTTCAAGGATAACAGAGGGTCACCAAATAAGCACAATACATGCTGTTTCTCTGGAAGCATGATTTTAGCCCACGTAAAATGATGTTTCATATCTGGATGTCGTAGAGATGGATATGAGTTGTAGGGTTTTTGGGGTTTTTTTCCATGCCATAAAATATTTGAAATTTCAAAAATATTTCATCTGGAGAAAGCTGAATTCATGGGGGTGAAGAAGACACTTAGGGAGTGAACAAGAAAATAAGATGACAAATACAAATAGGCAATGCCCATGAAAATGCTCAGACACTAAAACTTTTCTCTTTGCAATTTTGATCCAGAATTGGATCTGAGCACTAGACATATTTTCCTGTTCAAGTTTCAACAAAATAAGTATCAAGCTTGCCTTTCAGTCAATTGGATTTTGCTACAGCAAACAAATGTAGCCAGAATTTTGTGCCCACTTCTATGTAAAGCTTGCATACTTTCTCCTTGTAAGAGAATGAGTCAAGATTAGTATAATATGCTGTCAAATGTAATTAAAGCTTTTAAAGCTGAGTGAAAAGACAAGTCTGTCTTTGCTGGATTCATACCCAAGGAAAAGTCTTCTAAGGTTACAGGGAGAATATATCAAATGCAACTTTCAAATGCAGATTGAAGACAGTTATTTAAGACATCCTTACCATTAAGCTGAACTCTGCTCCCAGTGGCAAACATTCATAGTTTCAATGAATGTAGAGTTTAGAACCAGCCTCAGCATTTTAGATGAGTTCCAGGAGTGCTTAAATAAGGCCAGTCATAAATACCGAAGTATCTTCCTACCTGCATTATCCTAAAAATCTGACAAAAATCTTCATAGAATCATAGAATGGTAGGGGTTGGAAGGGACCTTTAGAGATCATCTAGTCCAACCTCCCTGCAGAAGCAGGTTCACCAAGATCAGGTCAAATAGGAACATGTCCAGGCGGGTCTTGAAGACCTCCAAGGAAGGAGACTCCACATCCTCCCTGGGCAGCCTGTGCCAGGGCTCCATCACTCTCACAGTAAAATAGTTTTTTCTTATATTTAAGTGGACCTTTTTGTGTTCCAGCTTCATCCCATTACCCCTTGTCCTGTTGCTAGCTACTATAGAAAAAAGGGATGTCCCAACCTCCTGACACCCATCTTTTAGATATTTATAAATGTTAATAAGATCTTCCCTCGGTCTCCTCTTCTCCAGACTAAACAGCCCCAGTTCCCACAGTCTTTCCTCATATGAAAGATGTTCCATTCCCCTGATCATCTTGGTGGCCCTGTGCTGGACTCTCTCTTGAGCTGAGGAGCCCAGAACTGGACACAGGACTCCAGATGAGGCCTCACCAGGGCAGAGTAGAGGGGGAGCAGAACCTCCCTTGACCTGCTGCCCACACTCTTGATACATCCCAGGATGCCATTGGCCTTCTTGGCCACAAGGGCACATAGCTGGCTCATAGTTTATCATCAATCAGGACTCCCAGATCTCTCTCTCCAGAGCTGCTCTTCAGCAGTTCAACCACCAGCCTGTACTGGTGCATGGGGTTGTTCTTCCCCAGATGCAGGACTCTGCACTTGTCCTTGTTGAATCTCATGAGGTTCCTCTCTGCCCAACTTTCAAGCTGGTCGAGATTCCGCTGAAAAAATCTTAAACAAATAATATTATTTAATGAGTATTTAGTAACTTAAACCTTTCTCCATATTCTTCATTACTTCCTAATTGAGAAAATTCCAATACAAATGCAGGAGTGGTCACTGCTGCCTGTAAATTACACTGAAGGGCTTAAGAAGAACGCTGCTAACAATTGTTTGAACAGAGTTGAAAGGCTACTTATCTCCAATAAGATCATGAGACATCCCCCTTAGTTATGCTATAAGCAACAATAATGCATTAATGGCATCAAAGGGGAAGCTTTGTCTTTTCTTCCAAAGCTGGCTACATGTTAGGATCCCACTACAATTCCTTGTAACTAAGGAAAAAAATAAAAACGGAAATAATATAATTTAACAGTGGACACCATGAGAAGATAACACTAAGCAACTGGAAGTGTCAGCACCAGAAATATGGGGAACAATCTCCATTACTGTCTTTTTATGATCACATCAAAATAGTGCTCATGTGAGTTGGACATGGCGTGGTAATATATAGTAAAGTAAGAATACACATGGAAGGAATACTTTTCCTAATTTTAATGTATAAGTAGTATCGTGTTCTACTTGAAAACTGTACTTATTTGCAACTATGTTAATTTCCAAAATTTTATAGAACTTCTCTTTTTATATATTCTTAATGAACAATATTTTAGAAGCTGCACTAATTTCAAAATGATACATAAATATAGTAAGGCCCAATTTCGTGCACAGAAGTGGGAATGCAATCTGGGCAGCTAAGCACCTCTTAATCTTCCAATCTGGAGGATAGAATTCAAGCTTTTTCATCTTGGCTGAAGGGAAACCAGTCTGCGTGCCCTGAACTCTCTCCAGATTTCCTGGATATGGAATCAGCGGTATGTCCCCATCAACAGCCAAAATAGCTGTGTGTGCTGCAAGATGATACACCTTCAGTGGGAAGTTTTGAAACAGTTTTCTGCCCTCATAGCCTCCTAAACTGAGAGTGATTTGAGGTCAGCAGAACTTGTGTATTCTAGGAATATTCTAAAGGCAAGGTTCCTTAGTTTTCTACTGTATCACAAAAAAGATTTTCTTGAACAACAGAAGTGCAGTCTTTTCATATGTACATTAGTTGTCCATAGTTTCTGTAAAACAAAACCCATAATTTCTTGGTGCAGGTTTTTGTCTTGTGTTAGAAGAGTGTGAAAGTCAGGCATTTTACATCCCCATAAAACACAAAGATGAAAAAAATGGGGAAATCACTTGTTTTTTTCCCAGTCAATTAAAACATGATAGAACAAATGTATTGGTGACAAAGAAAAAGAAGCATTTAAAAGTATGCAGCAGTGACATAATTAGATCTACCACATCTAGGTAAGCTGAGGATGCCAGATTCACACATAAATTATTCATTCAAAACATTTGAACAACGCTGTTTCAATTGACATCTCTCTAACTGTTACTCTGGCTAGTTGAACTACCACATTACGTTTTAAACAGCTCTGAGAAACAAATCTTTATCTCATTTGAAAAGGTATTAGATATAAAGTACAGAAGGCCATATTCACCACTTATTAGAGGCAGCTCTGCTGGGTCTGAAGTTGAGATTAGTCTTAGGATTTCATTGCTTTCAATTGTTCTCATTGATGGTTGTGAAACCAGAGAACAGGATTATCCATGAACAGATTGAAAAAGTTGGATCTGAACTCACTAGGTGAGAAAGTAGTGCCATTGTGTGTAAAACTGCAGTCTTCCTTCTGCCAGCACACCAAAATGCCACTGCTACTATAAACTCTCTTTGGTTTAAATAGCCTGCAATTTAGAATTACATTTAAAATAGAGTCCCAAGTTGAGTGACTGACATAACGTTAAGTAAATTCATATCAATATCCTCAGAAATATTGGGTACCTTCCATAGATATGCTTTATCTTATGCTTTTGCACAATGCTTCTAAAATACCTTTAGCAATATATTAAGTGACTAATACAAGTAAAAGATGAAGTCACTTCTATCAAATTGAAGAGTCCCTCCTTAAACTCAGATAAGAACTAAAGATCTGTTCTTCGGTTCCCAAATTCAAACCATAGTAATGGCTCATGATTGAGAATTTTTTATACTCCCTATTATCTTCTTGCAAAAAAGACAATTATATACCCAGCTGAGTAGCCTGGAAAAACTATTGGAAATACTATGAAAATGTTTTAAGTGAAAACTGGGATTTGGGAATTGTTAGTGGAAATAAATTTGCTTAGTAAAAGAAAAAAACCCTACAGTTTTGACAGTGTACACGTCTCAAAATGTCACTGTAAATGTGTCTCAGTTCCTAATCCAATAACATCCTACATTCATTATACAGGGGACCTATGTGGTGTCTTCCTAGTCCTCTAGAATAGTAAACAAAAACAGAGTCAAACATAAAATATGTTCTTGGTTACATACAATCAAAGGTCATATATCCCTTCTCTCTTCTCATTCAGATTCTAATGAATGCTTCTCTGCTGGTCAACTAGATCTCAAGACTGCAAGTACTTTTCTCCTTGTCAAATAATACTCTATAAAAAAATACTATTGTCTGATTTAGTATACATACATATGGCTAGTAAGAAAAAAAACAGCACAGTCTAGCAAGTAAAGTCTCGTGGGGGAATTTTCTCCCACGATTAGGAGAAGATAAATGAAATTTTCAGACACAGCCCTACCAAGCTCCACAACACATCAGCATGTGTGGGGCTTGCAGACAGTAAATGGAGGAACCTGAGAGGAAAGTTATTTTTGCAATCTAAATAATGAGAGAGAGTGCCTTGAAACACTGATAGTAGAGGAAGTGTTTTCATTAGGTATGTTTCACTTGCTTCCTCTGTGCAGGAATCCACTTACAGAAGCTGTATGTTGTTACATGACACATTTCCACTTTCCTACAGAAGTGCCTGTGATTTTTTGAATGCTGTTTGTTGTTACTGCCTTTCTTCTCCGACACAATGCACCAATTTTTAACCTTTTCAGTAACCCAGTGACACCTCTGGGATATTACAGTATTCCTGTCAAAATGTCTGGTCTGCAACAATAAACTTTACATTGATGTCTTGCTTTTCGGGAATAATTACACTGTTCCTTAAATGTTAGCCTATTTACTATTTGTGCAAAAAAGATGACAATAAAATCAATGGAACACAATTCCCAAATGTGCATCAAAGTCTTTTGCAATGTTAATGGATTAGTGTGTCTACAGAGGTGCAAGATCATTTTATCTTGATGCTTGGACTTGCGCATGATATGCAGTTCCTCAAAGCTAAACTTATTAACCCTTATCTGCTGAGCTCATCGGTTCAAAAAGTTAGTTTAATTTGCCTGCATTTGTCAGGATTCCTCTTTTCTTTCTTTCTTTTCTTTTCTTTTTTTTCCTCCTTTTTTTAAAGCCAAGCCCAGGAATACTGCCCATCGATCAATAGGTGTATGATGAAGGAACTTCGTCCTGCTACCTATGACCAGCAGCTATGTTTTTTCAATGATTCCACAGGAGTCAAAAACTCAACAAAGCGAATCGCGGATGCTGTAAAGGGAGCATGCTGCTCATGTCTGTGACCACTGTATGCAAAGCTTGGCATTAGTCACCGCCAGGCCGCCTCTGACAGCCCTGAAGTGAGGGAGATTAATGTGAGGCAGGGGCACTTTATTATTGTCATTCTGTTCTTTCACACTCTGCCTCTGACTTTCAATTTTGCTCCAGAATTAATTGTCTGCTCCCTACAGTATGACTGATGTAGAAGGATACAAGTAACATAGGCACCTGGTTCTGGCCTTGACAATCTGACTCGTTGTTGCAGGATGTATTGTGTACAGTCAAATTCAGGGACAGACGGGCATCTTTCAAAGAAATCGGCCAATGTTTCTTTTGACTTCAATCAGATTTGACTGTAGATAATCCTTCTCTAAGAACAATTTTTTTCTTGTAGAGATGCTAACAAAATGCCAGTGCCATTATTAAGTACCACTACATGATACTATTGGCTCTGTTTTATGTAGCTTCATATGAGGCCTTTCTCTCCAAGCTCTTCTTTTTATGTTTGAAGGTAGTAAATTAGTCATGTAGCAGTGCTAAATCCCTGCCCTCTCAGAGTTAAGCATTGTTGTGAGAACGTTATATACGATATCTTTGACAATAAAAATACATGGCTATGTAAGTCAGTATCATTTACTATTTATTGGACTAACAGTTCCAAAGCAAATTACACACAAAGTAAGACAAATATTTAAAGATCTTGTATCTAATAGAATATCTGACTGTACATCAGACTTAAAATGAGCTGCTGTACAGAAAGATCAAAGAACATCTTTACTAGAGCACAGAAGATGGAAAAAAAAATCACTTTTAAGATAGAAAAAAAATCATACAGAATCAGTCTTTGCACATGAACCACTATCTATCAGTCTGCTTTTTCTCAGTTTAACATCTGATGGTGACAAATGCAAAGCCAGTTCTACACTGTAGTAAAACAAGAAGCTTCACCTTTATCTTTAAACAATAAGCATTTGCTAGTGGTAGACGCACAGGCAATAATATAAGTGTCTGCTGTTCTAAAAATAAGATTCATTGTGGTATATTTGAGAAAGATTATCTGTTGCAAAAAATAAACCCAAGTGTCCATTAACATTTTCAGGTGGATTTTGTCACATTTTGTCTGACTGGTGACAAACTTTTCAGAGCTATGCAGCTAAGAAACTATGTGATGTATACAAAACATATAAGCTTAATGTTCCCCCTTAGTACACGGCTGGGGTTCTTTTAGACGATCTCAGGAATTTCTTCTCTAATACCGTCTCTGAATAGAACATGCAATAAATTATTGTGGCTTTAACTCATCTACTCCTTCAATGTGACCATGATATTATGTTAAAGGGTACAGAAATATATAATATGCTGAACCGTCTCTATCTTGGATACCAGAAGGCAAATTACCTCCTCTCAGTGAGGATGGTCCAACCGCATTACATTAATGATTTATCACAATGAGTAAAATGTGAAAAATAACTAATTGCTTTTAAGAAAGGAAGCAGCTTTTCCCACTTGCTCCAGTTTTTCCAGACTTCTGGGCAAACTAGTTTTCAGGACGCATTTCAACTTCCTTGAAAGACACAAAAAACGATGAGAAAATCTGCCTCTTTAAAAAGGTGTGCAAGGAAATGTTGTAATATCCTTCAAACCTGACATTAAGTATTCAAATGTTACTTAAGCAAAGTGTGAGCAATTAAATTAATCAATCTTCCCAGCCATGTACTGAACAGATGTTCAATAAATCCTCTCTGCTTACAGTGTGGGAGAAAGAAAGTCCACTTTTAGCTGTCCTTCAGTGATGACATCCCTCAGCCCGTCCTTTCTCTAGGCCTCATGGGCCACTGCCAGGCAGTTCTGCTGTGTTGTTTCTTTATTATAAATAACAACAGACCACCTGGACTACCTGCAGTACCTGGAAGCTGAGGTTTAATGATCCTTCAGGCTACATCCTCAGCTCTCTCCTGATCCCAGATAATGGGACTGATGGGAATGGCAGAGGAGTGACGGATGGCAATGACGAATGACTCTAGACAAACATGTGCTGACAACTAGTGAATATGGGGCAGCGTTGCAGAAAGGTCAAGATAAAAGTATTCGCGTGACTTTCAAAGTTTCTTACTGAAAAAAAACCACTTGGAATCTTCATATTTGTTACTACCAGATAACTTTGACAAGCAGATGTGTACAGGGTATTATCAGATTATTGCAAATCTGGCAAACGACAATGCAAGTGGGATCAAATACTACCTTTCAGTAAAAAGAAATCATCCGCAAAGCTAGAATAGAATATTACATAAACATGCAAGAACCTAAATATTTTCAATTTTCAGTGCTAAAGTTGCTAGTAGCTACAGACACATCCTCTTGGTTTTTTAAAAGTGCTTTTTCTGGTCTATCCAGGTTCCCACACCAGTAACAACCACACTGTCTCGTTATCCCTTCAGTACAGGGAAATACTACTGTCCAATCTTTTTGTTCAAATAAGCAGAAGTTACAAAGTTTGACTGTAAGTCCTGTGATGTTAAATTTCATTGGTATGAGATGTCCATATCATCATTTCTATTTTAGAATCTCAGATTTCAAAAATTAAGGTTGTTCACTGCACTCCCCAAACCTTAAACAAGAAATCCTGTTGGGTTAGGAAGTATATATGATACATCTTATCATCTTAACTTTTTACATGTTAGTATCAACTGACATTCAAATGCAATGGTTAAAATATCTGCACTACAGATATACAACTTCAACCTTTTGAATGCTGCCATTCCATATATGGACTTTATCCACATTTTAATGAGGCTTTAAAATCTCCAAGATTAAGCTAGTATTTTATATAGAACTGCCTGCTTTTTATGATATCCTGACATGTTGTACAACATTTGTGACTATATTGATCCTTATAAATTCAGCATCTATATATATTCACGAAAAGTATTCCACCTCCATGTTCAGCATGTAGTATAAATGACAGAGCAGGTGGGGAGGGGGGGACAATGATGGGAAACACTGAGGTGTGTAGTTCTTATGCCATTTGCTCAGTTGTAAATAGGGCAGGTAAGGAATATTTTAATAGCACTATTGCAGGATTCGGCAATATTTTTAAAAATATCATGCTCAAAATGCATAATAAAGAATGCCAATGATCTTTCTCAAATTTTACCCTACCTCATTCTCCTTCAAACAAACCTGTTACAAATCCTGAGGGGGGTAAAATGTACTCTTCCTCCCACCTGGGACAGTTATACATCTTCATGCCCTCATCTTTGCCTGACTGCAGAGACGAGATTTCTTGTGTTTCTCCATGCAGTTTCATGCTTTTAATCTGAAACAAATGATTGCAGGGAAAAAAAAAAAAAAAGCATTATCACCTTGGCGAGGCATCGGGAGTATAAAGAAAAAAAAGAAAGAAAGGGTCTATGGGCAAATTCATCTTCCATTGCTACAATCAATCTCTCACGTAAAGAAATACACAATAACTAGGCAGGAAAGGGCCAAGATTTATGGCCTAGAAACATCTACACTGACCAGCATACACCTAGCCTTCTTGGCTCCCTCCTTGCCAGAATGGCTCTTTCTAACAGTTACAATGATATACTGTCTCTCCCTACTGTTTTACAAGTACATTAGCTTTATTTAATGAGATCTCTGAGTAATTTAACAGATGTATATAGGACATAAGACTAGAAAAACTCTTGCTACTTGAACACTTTTGCCAAGGTATTCTGGGGCTAGCTAATCTCCACTACCACGTTATATTCCTTGAAACAGCATTATTGGAATTTTGGAAAGGTTTTTAAAAATCATTTTAATAGAAATGTTATATTATAATCAGACAGAATAGTGCCATATTCAACACTTGCTTATATCAGGTCCATAAAAATCAGGTTAAACATAGTTACTTTAGATCTTCAAAATTATCTATATATTAAAAGGCCAGAGAGAAATTCCAAAGCAGAGATGAATATATTTATTAACTCTTACACCCTTTTCTTTCCTATAACTTCAACATCATGCCCCAAGAGAAAGAAATAAAAACTAACCCATACAACAGATTCTTTCATTTTAAAAACATATATATTCAGCTTTAAAGTTCACAGCGATTGGATTGACCAAGAAGACAGCATTTAACAGTACTATATTCCAAATTTTTAATATATGAAGCTTAGCTAGTCATTATTTTAATACAATAGCTCTGCTATCCATTATTTTATTATTTCTGTTTCTGAGCAATAGACAATGTTTTCGATGACTGTTGTTATCCAGAAAACTTGCTTTAAATAATAGCATTACATAGTAAAATATCATGTGAAAAATATTGTAATAATAACTTCGTAAATAACTCTAATAAGCTGGTGATTACCAATACAGAGGAGTAGCAATAAGGAATTACCCATTTAAAATAATACTCAAACATTTTTGTCTTAGTAAAAGAAAGAAGATGGGCATAAACTTTATGCATTTGTCTGTGCATTTTTTAAAGCAGTGCATCTACAAAAATCTATACAGCATGTTGCTATTTTCTCATACATTACACTTTTAAACTTGATTAAAAATAGAATATTGCCTCAGATTCAGTAAATTACTCCAATGAACTACATTAAAAAAGAAAAAAATCAACAACTTCAATTCTACCCACTGGTGAGACCCGTACTAATTGAGTTTAGTGGCATTTTTCTGTAAATATTGTATAGTCTCATTAAATAAGTTTTATTTTAGTTTGAAAATATATTTATTTTTAAAGTTCTTTTAAGCTGAAGGGGGAAAATAAAGGGAAAAAGAAGGTGAGAGAAATATTTACCATTCTGGCAAAATGTTCAATGTCCTTCTGGCTTACAGCATATTGTGTTAACCTTGAAGTAGACCATAAACTACAGTTCTAGCACGTTTATACATAATTACCCATAGAAGACTACAAAATTTACAAGCGTGTTGCAACAGATATATCTAATATTTAAGGAAAATCCACATACATATCTGACCAAAGTAAACATATCAAACCACATTCCGAATGATATAGCACATCTTATCCAGCAGTAATGATTCCTTGTTTGGAAAGCAAGAAACACACAGTTGTGAGCTTAGAGCATGGATATTTGTTTTAAATACCAGAAAAACACTGATAAATTCCATGGTACAAAACTATGAATAGTCACTATGTAAAATCATACTAGAAATCAAGAACATACAAAGTAGAAAAGAAAGAAGGAGAAAAAAGGAAGAATGCAAACTGGAACAGAACAAATTCATTTCATGAAATTTCACTTCTTGAGAGCTATACATCAAGTTGCATTTGTTTAATGAGGTTGACACTAGAAAGATGTATAGAACACACCAGACACCCAGTACCAGTGCGTTCTGGGAAAAAGATAACATCTGAGAATCTGACCACTCACTTCGTCTTCTAGCCAGACTTCTCTATCTACTGGTTCTTTGGGGGATTATAAATGAGAGGGCAGGAGGAACAAGAAGCAAAATAATGAAAAACACACAAAAAAAGAAAAATTATAACATTGTAAAGCAAAGTAAAGCCAGATTTATTGAACTCACAACTACATAATCAAGAGAAAGTTATCACTGTAGAAACTTTTACTAAAGCAGAATGATCTTAAATAACAAGGGAGTGCTATGAAATTTACAGCACTTTTAAGATATGCAAATTGAATGCAAGGTATAGACATAAGGGTAATTAATTGTAAATCTAAGAATAATGTTTCTTTGTCAGGGCTGTCTCCATGTTGTGGAATACATTCTAATGTGCCTTAACGCTGAATATTTCTTAAAGGCTGGACTAATTATAAGATGTTCAGAATTTCAAAATAGCAGTTATTCTTATCGTTTAATATAGCTGCTCTAAAGTTTCATAACAAAATTTACATGAAAATATTTTACTTTAATTTTCAAGAGTAAAACACTTGTTTGGAAATCTAGGCACTGAGTGTTTGTCTTACTAAATAAATAGTATGACAGAAACAATTTTCACATAAAACAGTGAGGGAGGTTAAAAAAAGGGGGAGAAAGGAAGGTGGCAAAGGATCAATGTAACTAACTGTAAAAATCTTTGTTACACTTTTTTAAGTTATAAAGATGATTTTCTAAGAACTTAATAGAAAAAAATATAATTTTATTTTAATATTTCCTTAATATTTCCCACACTAAGTTGTTTGTGTCACAATAACTAAGGTCAATCTTTCCATTATAACAAAATTATAAAAATTCACTTTTGCATTTTAAAGCTTGGTGTACAAGTCCCAAGTTTGAAAGGAATTTTATATAAACTTACAGAATGTATAAATACTTTTACAGAAATAATTCAAAACCCTAACAGCTTCAGTAGACAGAAAACACATTATTTGAGCTGCTTTGGGCATTTAATTAATTCAGATAAATTAAAACAAAGCTTCTTTATGGGGCAGCATAGTAAACAGTCTTCAACAACAATGCTCTAATATCTGAGATTTTTATGGAAAAAATGCTCCTTTACCATCATATCTTAGTAGAACTTATTATAGATCTATAAAGGAATTTATCAGTTTTGGAGAAAGCAAGAGTGTGAGCAGCCAAAGCTCTCTGTGAGTCAGATTACTGACCCCCAAAGTACCTACAGAAGCAGGTAACACATCAACACAGGGTTTTGTGAACTTACGGCAAATGAGAACTGTTAAGTTCCAGCAAAACAAACTCTAAACACATATATGATCTTACAAAAAAACTATATTGTTGGAAGTATGTGATTTAGGTACGTGTGTACTAGCACTACAACAAACCTTCCTTATTTTAAGCAGTGGTCAATGTCACATTCTACCTACTCGTGCAAAAGTCATGCATAAAACCCCACATACAGGGATACTCTTTTCATACTCCAAAGGGAAAAGTGAAATACACTTCATAACCATCTATTTTAAGAGATGCAAGTGGGATAGTTGGTCAGCTGGGAGGACTACAATCTTTTGTGAAAACCATCATTTGAAATAGATTGCTTTTCTTAAGAAAGAGGGGTTTCTGGGGGACCAGAGGAGCCACAGTTCCTCACGCAGTTGGCAATTGATAGTCTTTAAAAAATCGCTAGTGAAAAATTTAAAAATAATACAAAAGTAAATGCTAAGACTACTTTTGAAAACACCCACATCAACACTTTATGGCTGGTCTGGCTAAACAATTGAAATATTCTGTTAATATTTTTTTTAAGCATAACATACCATAACTTTAGCTCCCCTTGGGTGACAGTTTGTGCTTGGGAGTTCTGTTATAGTTTAAACAGACCTCAAGAAATTTGAAATCATTGCCAAATACAGAGGCAGATTTCATAACACAAGTTAAATGCATCATATGCTCACATGAGAGGGTCTCTCCTATATAACACTTGCAGAAATTATAAATCCTCCATATGCCAGCAGAGTTAATAGCTTCCTTTCAAAAATTATGCTTGCACATGAGTAAGTTTCCAAAACTTTATATAAGGAAACAGAAAACCATTAATGATGGGTTGGAACTGCAGCAAATTGAATTTTCAACTTTCCTTCCTTTTATGATGGCTTTCCTACACAAGGCTTGAACTTTCTTTTATCTGAAGGAAGTCTCAGGGACAGTTCTCATTGACACTCTCTAACTTCTTGAGAAGACAGAAAACTGAAGTCTGGAGTAGTAAAGGTCATAAAAGAACATCTAGGGTAGAAGATGTAACAAGGTTATGCAAAAATTTCTAAAGGCCACTTAAGGAGGAATCCTAGGATACAAACTTCACGGTTTTGGTAGAGATAAAGGATATGAAGACATTATTTTCCTTTTCTATGGAAGTGCATTGAAAATACTATTACAGCAGTGAAGAGAGATCCTGATCTGAAGCACAAAGCTCTTGTTTTCATCAATTGCTTTTCTATAATATGATTAACAGAGTTTACTATCCCTTTCTAAGCATTTTTTTTTATTGGATTTCAAATGGCAATTATGTTTTTCAATCACTTAGTGAAAGGCTACATGTCTTAGGCAAGTTGCAGAGGTTAACCATAGCTACATTTAACCCACATTCATTTTTCTTATGAGTCTATATCTACTTGCAATTTCTGTCACTATATTAGCAGGTTCAGTGAACTTTTCAAATTGTTACAGTTTTGCCAAAGTCTTTGATATTCAAACTTGTAACTGAATGTCCAGAAAACACAAAATGGTATAAGAGGCAAACTGAAGCAAATAGTTAAAGTCAGCAATGTTTTCTAAGCCAGTAACTTCTCAAGTCGTTAATCACCAAAAAGTTGCATTTATTTTCTGATTCTTGTCACTCTAAACTGGCTTCTCCAATTTAATTACTGCCAAATTAAACTGTTATGAAAACAAACTGTAGTGAGCACTGAATAGTAGCATAAACTGTAGTGAACACTGAATAGAAGGATAACTTAGTTCACTCTCTCCTAATATCCAGTCAGCTAACATTTGTTTTCTAGCTTATCAATTGAGTAGGGGTGAGCATCCTCCTTACTGTAAAATAACAATGGGAGGATCTGTGGATGAGAAAGCAATTAGACATTACATGGGCTTTTTTGTTGTTTGTCCCATTGAAATTATTAGTATTTTTCTTCCATTTATCAATGGTGAGATTGTCAGCATTTTGCACTACAGAAAGCAGAATAAAAAAAGCAATTTGAAAAGACCTATTCACAAAGTCCACTCCCATGATGAACCATCATATGCTAAAACAATAGTTTCACCTGTTTCAGTGGGACTACCTAGTCAGTAAAGAAACATGAACTGCATGGTAGAACAGTAAAAGCCACAAATGCAATATCTGGCCTCACATTTTCCTTCGTAAATAGACTCAGCTCTAACTACCTTTAGATGGATAGCCTTACTTTTTTTTTTCCCCCCTAAGGTCATTAAGAAAAGTGGAATTCTTCACCTTGTCCTTGAACTCCGTGGAAACTGCCCAGTTTACCTCTTTCACTTGGTGTGTTAAATTATTTGTACAGTTTGAATTAGTAGGGCTATGCCAAGTCCTACTTTTTGCCACTTTCTGCCAATCACTTAACAATACCCAGAAGCTAAAGTTTTCTTGCTGAAGCAGCCCTCAGGAAACAAAAAGCAGATGAAAATCCCTAATTACAGTTACAGTGAGATGACTGATAATTCCAAAGAACCCTAACCGCAATCACTCTATTTTCTAGCATAAGTAGTCACTCCTAGACAATTAGAAGAGTGGAAGAAATAGAAAATCAGGCAAGATGACACACTGAGACATCATATTGTAATAGTTTGACTTGATATTTGGTGATTCAAACCAAACTTGGTGAAGCCACCTTTAAGAAGTCTATCTCTTCAATGCCTATAATTTTATACACCCAATAGCAAGTGAGATCTCTTCTGAAATCTGACCAACAAAGACTGCAAAAGTCTCATTGAAATGAGACAGTCTAGATGAACAAAAAACAAACTGGCATCTATTCATTTTGGGAAACATGTATGGCCACATTGAGATAAAAAGTTCATTTTGCACAATGGCTATACATCATTGTGCAATAAAGTTTGTGATTCCTAATATGATGCAACATGAATTGGAGTTTTAGTAAAAAAGCATGGAGGTTTTTTTAATGAAAAGTTCATGTAAAATTTGAAATGCAATGTAAAATAGGGCAAAATGCTGCTATCTACAAACTAGCAACACATAGGCACAATGTTCCTCTACATTAGGACAGAATCATAAGTAAACGAAAAATAGAACAGAACAGAACCAAGTTAAGTCCAAAAAAAATCCTTTACCACCTTATATAGGCAGTCTGAAGTCAGTGCATTTGCACAGGGTGTAAGTCAGGGCACAAATTGACCCTTCAGCTCTGAGATTCCTCCAAGCTTTCCCAACAGCTTGCTGAGCATAATTTGGACTTGGTTATTTAAAGCCATACAGAATAATACAGTATGAAGACTGGTGTGAACAATAACTCTTGTACAATTTATCACATAGAGAAGAGCTACTAATCTTTTTAGGAAACAAGGTATTCAAAATTATTTAATGCTAATATTTATGCACCAGAAAGCATTCTAAGCACAAAATAGCTCTCCTCCCCCTCCGATCCACACACAACATGCATTTGTGAACATCTGTAGCTACAATACACCATATTTTCAGAGAGTCTTGAAATTATTGTACTGTATGTTTGCATTTATGAAATTCTGTTACTAATGCCACTCTCATAACAAAGATAAGCTCTATTTACAATACTAATACCTACCACAAATAATTAAATGTGTATAGCTCCACATATAGTCTAACATGCCAATGATGGCTCAAGACTTTAAATTCAAAGTACATTATTGTAACAAATAGTAGTAATAGCAATAATGATAAAAATAATTTTGACATGCTTCAGCCTAGCAGATTTCTGTGCTGTGTTGTCAGTTAAAAAATTAGTAACATCTTATGAACAACTGTTATTTTCTTAGCTCTTGAGGCTTTTTATTCCCCTTAATACATGCTATTATTTAAAAAAATAAAAAACTAAAACTATATCCACATGAAAGTAGTTTTGAAATTGGACTAAAGTAACAATTGTTCTTAAAAAAGCAGATGGGTATCAATCCATCATTGTAATGATATAACTATTGCTACATCCTTTTAAAACTTTATAAAAAGTTGAGTAAGTATTGTTGCCTTTGAATAATTTTAAAAGGATCTGGTAGTAATAAGATTTTCTTTATATGCTAACTTAACAGTCTAAAAGTGAAAATCCAAAATTTTTATATGATATTTTAAAAAGTATTTAAAATAATTAGAAAACAAGTAAAATCTTTGTTACACAAAGACTATTATTACATGCTTGTTAAATAAGCATACATCCATTGCTTCCTAGGAGAGCTGGGGATTTCCTTTGCCTCAGTTAGCATAGGTACAATAAATCAATAAGTGAGAGAAATCACTTTCATTTTTTTCATGCTTGCAAGTAGGGGTTACATATCCAACTCAACATAGTACTTACTAAGACAGTGAGTTCCCTATTTGAACTTTTTTGGTGGCATTCCTGTCGCAATGTATAGTATTGTTCTATTCATCTTCTGTTTGTTTTGGCAATATTGTATAACAAAAGAAGATTAAGTATATTCTACATGATCTCCAACTACAGTATTCCAGAAGGTTAAAAAATTTAAATTATCTAAGGCTCTTTTTCACGATTGTTTCCAACTTTCATTTAAATAAAAACATTAAAACCCCACAGTTTCCCAGTCACAGATGGTAGACGCAAAGTGGACACTTGACTATCATTTAAATAACTCTAAGTGTTTTAGGAAATTTCCCAATTCTTTGTTATATACAAGAGAGAATATGACTTGACATCTATATCACTAAAAACATTCAAATACATACAACTGCATCCAGACTTGTTCTGAATTAGAAGCAATACCTTAGTCATCAGTTGTAAGAGCACTCTCAACTAAGTTGGCCTCTCCAGATTGCTTGAGAAATAGTTAGATCCATTAGATTTACAAAAGCTCCATGCTTAGCTTTCCAGGGTCCTACTTCCCACACATTCCATTTTTTAAAAGTTTATATTGAAGATAATTTTACGAAAGCTAGAAAATACTTTTCATAAGAAGAAATTACACTATCATCAAACAAGAGGCAAAAGCAAAAGAAAAGTTATCTGAAATTCCTCAAACTGCCTTTTATAGCAATCCCTTTTAAGTTGTGTCAAACTTCATTCCTTATCTCTGGATGCTGAACCTCAGTCTGAATTTCTGCTTATTGGTGTTAGTTTCTCTAAGGAACCTCTGATGGTTCTTTAATGAAGCCATGAGTATCCTCTGAAAAGATATTTCAGCTTTCTCACACAATATGATTCTTCTCCCCTCTCTCTTAATATTTTAATTCAAAATCAACCCTAAACTGAACAAAGGCAGGAACAGCAACCTGGCTTGTCCCATTCCTGCAATCATAGAAATCCATTCTATTGGATTCTAAGTGCAATTTGTAAATTTTAAATATTTTCTATTTATCTAATTAAGGGGTCTGGTGCCCATAATCTCCTAAAATATGACAATTCTGTCAGCTTGCTAAATTTATTTTCAAGATCATGAAAGATTTTAGTAGATTCAGCTATATTGTATCTACATCAATTTCTTATTAGAAATCTCATACAAAAATATGTTATATTTTTCTCATACATTCTAGAAGCATTTGTTTCTTATTATTTTCTGAAGCAGATCTGTATTATTTTCATTTTCTGCTATTCATTGAAGTCCTGGATGTTTTTTGTAAGACTTTTTGTCCTGAACAGGTGGCATTTTACTCAATTTTCATTTTGTGCTAGCCAGAGTCATGCACCTAGTCTTTCACCTTTTCCTTTCAAGTTTCTTACTTAGCTTTTAATATGTCTCAGAATTCCAACATACATTATTTCTCTCATTTTTAGTGGGAAACTTCTAAAGAACCATTTCATCTGTTTTTTACCTGACAATGCACAGCACTTCAAAATATTGTTTCCATTTGTTTACTCTTTGCTCGCTTTCCTAAACCATTTGCTCAGTCTTCTCTTTCACTGCTGACATAACCAGCTCAAATGTCTCACTCAGCCCTGTTATTTGTGATACAATCCATGTGTCATGTTTCTTTTTAAACATCCCTCTGCTGCTTTTACACTGATTGCGTCTCCAGTTGGTTTTCTTTGTCTACTTTCTTTCCATACCTTTGGTCATTCAGTTTTACTAAGCTGTTTGACTGATGATTTCCTTTCTCATCTCCTTTAGCCTCTTACCTAACAGTCACATTTGACCTATTATTCAGATTATTTTAGGATGACTACAGAGCTCCAAAAGTGGGGTCAGGTGCAATCAATTGTCCAGAAGTTACCTTCAGGCTTCCATCAAGATACAGTTAGTGATAAAACACAAAATCATGCACAAGACATTAGGGAAAAAATGAGGACCTTATGGTACACTGAACCAAATCTCTTAGTTATTTCTCAATCTAACCATTAAAACATATCCTAAAATTATTAATTAACCATAAATTAGAGACAGTTTATTTTCTATTTGAAATAACTTCTTATGTGTAAGTCACTCTCTTTTAAATCTACATCATCCTTGCTCCTTGTAAATGGGAGCCATTGAGCTGCATGACAACACACATGATTTTTCTGGGGAGGAACAACCCCATGCACGAGTACAGGCTGGGAATTGACCTACTGGAAGGCAACTGTGCAGAGAGAGAATTGAGAATGCTGGTTGATAATAAACTAAACATGAGCCAGCAATGTCCTCCCACGGCCTAGAAGTCCAATGGCATCCTGGGATGCATCAAGAAGAGTGTGGCCAGCAGGTCAAGGGGGGTTCTGCTCTCCCTCTACTCTGCCTCATCTGGAGTCCTGTGTCCAGTTCTAGGCTCTCCAGCTCAAGAGGGACAGGGAAATGCTGGAGAGAAACCAGTGCAGGGCCACCAAGATGACCAAGGGACTGGAATATCTTTCCTAAAAGGAAAGGCTGCAGGAATTGGAACTGTTTAGTCTAGAAAAGGGAAGATTGAGGGAGGATCTCATTAATATTTACAAATATCTAAATGATGGGTGTCAGGAGGTTGGGGCAGCACTTTTTTCTGTTGTACAAGGGGTAATGAAGCTGGAACACAAAAGGTTCTGTTTAAACATAAGGAAAAACTATTTCACTGTTCAGGTGAGAGAGCCCTAGCACAAGCTGCCCAAGGAGGATGTGAAGTCTCCTTCTGTGGACATTTTCAAAACCTGCCTGGACATGTGCCTGTGTGATTTGATCCAGGTGTGTTGCAAATATACAATTATTTTAGGTAACAACTTATCACAATAAGTAGTCAAGCACTTGTTAATCACCTAGTAATAGTTCAATCAATTAGCTAAGCACTTGCAAATAACTCAAATATCTATTAAGTAAGTATTTATTTGACTCACATAAGGATCAAACTCAAGAGTTACATACCACACCTGATAGGGACCTTTTACCTGAGACCCTGGTAAATGTATTTGTTAGGTTACCTAAGCTGTTACCTTAGTTGTTACTAAAACAAAGGAACCAATATTTTTTTGACCAATCACTGTGATTTTGGAAATGTTATGATAGTTAGGAACCAATCAAGGTAAAGGGCAACTCTTGCCTAGTATCTCAAAAGAGTTTAGGAAATCCAGGTTGAGAGCAGCATATTAGAGTCTAGGCACTAGATTACAAATTGCCATTTGACCAAAATATAAGCCATCTGAATTCCAAGGGTTTTATTTAAGTGCCTTTATATAGTTAGAATAAAAAATGCCTCCGAAGTGAACGAACAAACCAGAAAAGCATAACCAACAGTCAGCGAAGCTACTGCAATGGGTAAAGAGGGGCTGATTCCTGGACACTAAAAAGAATATAGTGCAATAGTACAATCTAAAAAGGTGTTGCTTTATGTTCTACATGTATCCAGCACTGCAATGGGTATGAATGCAAAGGCTGTCAAAAAGGTTCAAACTTATAAACACCTCAAGTTCATAAAACTTTCAGCTTTAAGATTTTTAATAGAAAAAGTCAATAGCTAAACTCTCTACTCTGACCAAAGTTTCAAAGAGAATCAAAAGATGTTAAGCTTCATTACATTTGGATAAAAGTGGCAAAATGGATGTAAAGGCTCAAAACTCTGGTTACAGGAGTCACTTTCATCTCCGCTAACAAATAAGATAGACATTCCTGTCAAAAGCTCTATCAGCCCGACAGGAGAGCACTCCAGGAGGTCACCGCCTCTCTCTCCCTCACCTGAAATGGTCATGAAAATGCAGTAGGAAAACCAAGAAATGAGTGCAGATTAGTAGCAGTCTTCATAGTGATACCAGTTATCTACCTAAAAATGTTGTCATTTTTCTGTGCAAAATGCAGTTAACTGGATCCTTTTTTACTAACTCCAACATATTAAGTAGCCTTTGTTTGAACTTCCCAAGTATCAAGGTCAGGACAAAGCAAAGCATAACATCAAGCAACACATTTGAGGGGATGGCTCTGGAGCAGCTGGTTAGCTTCCACGATGAATGAGAATTACAGCAGTTTTCAAGAGACCAACAGAAGGCTGGCAGGGTCCTAATCAGCTATAACATCAGTTGTAAAGATCTAAGGAGACTAGAGCATTTCCAAAACTACAAACTTCTCTGGGCTTTAGTTTCAATAATTATAGCCGTGACAGCTGGACAGTGTGGGTACATGACTGGAATTGGTTGGAGTTTTTGACATATGGTGCTATTGGAATCCTGTCTGTCAGGAAAGGAGCATAAAATTACCCCCCAACAACTGGGGGCTGCAGTATATGTCATCTAGACTCAAAGTAAAGGAGCAAAGATAGCATTTTTACAGGTTAACATTCAGCAAATGACAAAATGTCATTCAAGTAATGTTACAGCAGTACATCAGTGAAAAATGCTGCAGGGTCAGAGGGGCAATTAATTTAACTGGAGGAAGCACATTGGTTCTCCTTCTGTGAGTGAACATGCTCTAACAAAATTTCTAGCTTCTGTTATTCTCCTGAAATAACCATTTGGTGCTGACACTGCGGGAAGCAGCCTAACATGACTTGAAAGAGACTCCAGGTGTGCTAAACAATAATTTCAGATAGGTACTTCTTCTTAAGTGTGCCTCTGATAAGGTCTTTTTCTATCCTGTTTTAGCCCATTTACAAGTTGTTCACACCCAGGAGGATGATAAGCTCTATCCTCCACCTAAATGGATATAGCTCTGTCAAAAAGCAGTGTCTAGTGGCCAGTGATTAATTTTTCCTTACAATCTTCTGGTTAAAAATAAACATAAAGGAAAAGATGTTTAGTATAATGAAGTAACAGAGAAGTGTTTGTCAGATAGACAATCACTCTGTACAAGGCCCATTTCTGCTAGAAAGAATAGTTGAACCATAGGTCCTTGAGACAGATTTCATCATTTTGTCTCAGTTTTCCTCAAGCTCTGCTTTGTGCGTGCTGAAAATAAACCCTTTCATTACCACATCCCACTCCCTTTCATTCCTCCTTCTGTTGTCAAGTTTGCCATTAAGGGCAGTTTTGCTGCCTAACACACGCACAGAAATATATTTACTTACCTTGTAATTGCCAGGCCAGAACTAAAAACTAAAATACAGTTGTTGGAGTTTTTTCTTTCACTTGATTATTTTCTATTATTATTATTATTTTGTGCACATAAAACCTTTTCAAAGCCCAGAACAGTCCATTACTACATGTAGGAATTTGAGTAAGCCTATCTGAAGCCCAGCAAACTTCTGCTGATGTGGAAAGGAAACATATAGAAATAGAGAGTGTGAATGGGCTATCAAGCAGAGATATTGCCCAAGAACACAGAGATGGAATTGCAAAAATCCAACTAGTGCGGGGATTGTTGGGAAGAACAGGAAGGCTTTCCTTAATTTTTTCTTAAGTACAACAGCAACAAAAGGATGGCTGAAACATATTTGGACTGACTGATCAGAGGGCATAGTGAGAATCAAAGTGCTGAGCATTTTTGACACCGTTTTGGGTTTTTGGTTTTTTTTTTTTTCTATAAAAGTCTACCCTGAGATTTTCTTGTCTCTGGAACACAATTTACAAAATAGAAAACATTTATTAGATTATATGTTTATTTACTTAGCAAAAGAGTGGTCAAATACTGAAACAAGGACTTAGCAAGACTGTACAACCTCCATCCTTGAAGATATACAAAACTTCTCTAAACATGGTCCTGAAAAATCTCATGTGGTTGGCCCTTAAATGATTCTGTGATGAAATACCATAAATTTTAGGGAAAAAAAAAATCATTAACTCTTCTATTTCAATGTGCATTTTAGCACAACTTGTGCTAAAACTTCTGCAGATTTTTTTTTATGCAGTTATATTTTGAAGGGCCTCCACAGTATGAGAAATTTTAGGCAATATAAAACATTGACCCCAGTAACTGATGTTTGTTTTCTATCTTGGATGCCATGATATAAGATTTTAGCAAATCAATTCTTGATGAATCAGAGGAAGTAGTTGGCATTGTTTTTAACAATGAACAGAAACCAAAATATCTTAAAAGATAAAACTATCTTTTAGATATTTTTTCACAAAAAAATGTGAACAAGTTCTTTCCAAGCAGCATTTCTATAGGCAAGCTCTATTTTAAGCTCTACTATTCTGTTAGTCTGAGCTATTGTGACTTCCTTCCTCACCATTATGTTAAGGCATTTTGGGATGTTCCCTTCTCGGTTTTTGTTTATGCCTCTGGGACCTTTTCTGAAGTTCCTTACATTTAACAGCCAGAGAGATGATAAACCTCCTAATAGGGTACCATGAAGGCCATTTCACAAAAAGCAGAGAAAGTGGAGGAAAGAGAATGAGACTCAGTACAGTAAAACTAATAAGAAGGATAACACAGAATTACAAGGGTATACTCTTTATACATTCTCTTGAGTGTTGAACAACAATGAACTTCGGTTTCCAGTACATTTAGAACTCTGTCTTAACCAGGGTTCTTAAATGTGTTAAAAAATACCATATGGGGCTTATTGTTTTTGATTAGAAATGCATTAATGTGGGACAACTGGCTTTTCCAGAATAAAGGCATTTCTAGCAGGAGAAGGCTGCTATTATTTATATGAGCTGAGATCATCCCATTTTACTGATTCATTTAGACTGATGCCAACTACAGTCGAACACAAGCATTTCTTCATAAAGAAATTATGAAATCACTGGAGACTTTGATCTAACATCACCCAAGTTTTCATCTACAGGGACTCACAGAACAAACATTAGTCACTGGAAATATATACTATACAGCATATCTTATAATAGAGAAAAGGAGAGAGAAGCCTATTTGATCAAAATATTTGGAACCATGACCTAAAGTCATAGAAACTAACTTCTGGGTTTTTCTAGTTTAGATTCTTACATTAAGTATTTTCTAATAGAAAGCGGATCACTTAGTAGTAAAACTCTAAACACTCATATCCTTTGGCTTCCTTCCCACCATTGTAAGACATGTCTGTCCAAGGAGCTGTTTTTCAAAAATGCACACACAACTACATGCACAAATAGATTGTACATTTATTTGTTTGTACTTCCAAATATGTGATCTATGCTTTGTACTTCCAGACTTGGCATGCAGCGTTTGCTGCTAAAAAATCTCCCCTTAGGCCTCTAAGACTATCCTGGTTGAAGAAAAAAAAATAAAATCAAAGAACAAATGCCCTGAACTCACATCATGTTATGATTCAATATGAAATACATAAACCAACATAAAAGAAAAGCACAGAAAGTGAATTAACAAGATACTCAACTCCATCCAATTTAACTGAAAGGTGATTAATCAGAACAGTGTCTGATAGTTGCTGTTACAAGTCAACAAAGGGTTATAATAATGGCCAAGACAAAAAGGCTACATTCTCAGAGCACCTTACTCTAAAAGAGAGCATTTTACAACAGTTTGATGAAGAAAGGTGAAATATAAAGTGTCAAATAGAAGAAAATGCAATCAGTACACTGAAGAATTAAAGAAGGCAATAGCCTTGAGGAATGAAGGCACCTCTGAACTTTTGCACAGCATGGTCTGCCTGTGTTCCCCTTGTCAAACAGTAAATAATCAAAATCAACGGGAGGTATATGTCTAAAAAACTCAAAGGAAAAATAATTTCCAAGATATATCAACAATAAAAGTCATTCTTGTGTTATATAATTTTGATTATTAGGAAAATAGAAAAGGCAGAGATCTAGACCAAATTTTGTATTCTGTATTTCACTGATGTCTGTGAGGTTTTGTGTTATTCTGGGTTTCTATTTTCAGCTCAGTATATTCTTCTGACTAATCATTTGAGTAGAACTCATCTGTAGCCCCATAGGGAAAGACATCCAAAAACCCCCAGGGGAGCAAGGCTTAGGAAAAGGTACTCGGGGCATCAGAATCAATACTAATACTATATGATCAAACACAGCAGGATCAACTTGAAGGCCAGAACTCTGTCACAAATCAAAATGATGCCTACATTTCTGGTGTATTAACCAGTGTAACTGGTTTATTTCTTGTTCTCACTACTCTAATGTGAATAGGGAAGCCCTTTTCAGTCCTTGAGATTCACTACCTCACCTTCTGCCATCCAAATTTACAAGACAAGTTTGGAAGGAGGCAGTAGCCATCACGACTATCATTGTGACACAAGAGAGATCACAAACATGCTGAAGCCCCAGGTTTCTGAATAAGACACAGAGACATAGGACACAGATAACAGTAGCAAGTCAGGTAATGGCTTCAGTCCAAGTTAAGGGGACTATTTCTCCAACTTGCCTCCATCCATCTGGATTTGGAGTAGAAAAGTTAAGCAAATTCCCTGTTTGAAAGTAGTATGTTCTTAATATTCATGCAAATAGTTGTTACTTATCAGCCCAATTCTGCCATGGTATAGTGTCCCTGTATGACAATTTGGTGGTCTGTCCTGAAGCACCATAAACTGACATGAAATTCAGGAGTACCTCTGGGATTTCTGTTCCCTAAAGTCAGCAAAAGCTTATAGTGTGGCAGAGATGATAACGGCTGTCAGTCTCTCAAGGGAAAGGCTCTGCTTGTGTTGCTCTTGAAATGAATGATGGAACAGCATTAGAAACATCCTCACTGATGGAGGCTGACAGTTCCTTTATTGTCTAGAGTTAGAACTGCCTCAGATACAGTACATGGTACTGTAAAATAGCATGGTTTGATTGTGCATAGCGAGTCACTTGTTATGTCAGGCAGTCTTACACTGAATAAGGGTAATGGAACAAAGGGAGAAACTGGCAAATCAGAGATGTAAAAAATGGTTTCTACCAGAACAGTTATGTGGATCCTCTACAGCTAGCTGACATCCTCATATTGTCAGATCTTACTGGAAGATGATCCACTTGACCGTGAACGCATTTGTTCTTGGTGTATCTTTTACTAATGATCCTAGGATTACTGCAGTTGTCTCTAACTGAATTTGGATGTTCTGTTCAAGTGAGTAAATTAGGAGGTAGTGTTCCTTAGCAAATCTGGAAGATAAGTGGGCCTAATCCAGAACACCTAAATTAGGAAGTCACTTCTCCACTGTCTATCCTGGGAGCATATGGCTCCTGAAATAGGTATCTAGGGGGGAGACTGAACACTTCTTGATATTCTCAAAGTAAAAGACCCTGGCACTAAATATGGTATTGGTGCTAGGATCATGCTGCCAGCTAGGAAAATATAGTCACATCATTGTGTTTAATACCATCTACATTTTTGACATATCAGCTGAGCCCCTGGGTAATTCCGAATAGGCTAATTATAATCACCTCTTCCTTTTCCTAATAGTGCCACTGAAAGAGTAATGACCATACTTTTCAGCATATCTGGCCTACGGTCTATCTGAGAAACAGGACATTCAGTGACACAGGCAGCATACTTCCTGCAGCCCTGTGTGATGCTTTGAACTTGACATGCTTTCTTACCTGGTGCAATGTGAAGCAGTTCATGGGTCCCAAGTTCTACCACTGCTTCCAGAAGCAGGCAAACAACAATCTGGTCTCCCAGACTACAGAATCACAATCTAGATTATATCCAACTGCTCATTTTAATTTATAGCATTTCTTTCAAAAAGGCCCCCACACTTGCAGCAGGTGCAGGAATCAAAAAAAACACCAAACCTAACAGTGATTTAAACCATTAAAAAGTCTGTAGATGTAATATTTCTAAAAGATCGGCAGTAATGTATGGTTTATAATTGTCTTGTCACATACTGTATACCAACTTTCATTACTTTTCTCACAGTGTTTTAGAGATTGCTGCAAATGCCAACAGGGAAAGGAAGTGGGTGTTTCACCTCTAACTAATGGCAGCATTTACTAGCCTGAAGATCTCTTCTTATATCCATCTAATAAACTGGTTTGTCAGTAGATAATACAAAATTCCTTCTGACACACTTGAAAACTAAGTGCCAGACTCAGAGTACATTTTTCATTTCAGTACACAATATACTTGGATTTCCTATTAGCTTCAGTAACAGCATCCATACTGTTACCTTCAAATATCAAAGAGGGAGTAAGCCCTCAGGTGAAGACAGCTAAGATGTGTACAAGTCCCTGGGTAGAATAACTCTTAAAATAATAATTTACGAATTTTCTGCCTGATTTTTCTTGCAAACACAAAGGGCCTGGTAACTATGGAAGGTCTGCTGGACATACCCATAGGTGGATGGAATTCTATTTTCCTCTCTCTTCAAAAATGCCTATAAGGTTTGTAAATATTCACTCTAGTGCTAAGGTTTTGAGAAAGTAGTTAAACAGCAAATTTGAATGATTAATGATCCAAGACATTTTAACATGTTATTTCTCTATTTTCAACATAAATAGTGAGTAAAGGGTGTTTAAAACTTTAATGAATCGAACTATATGAGTAAAGAATGTTAATCATTTTAATTGCCCAGTAGTCTGAAATTAGATTTAACAGTCTGATAATGTATCTTTAAAGGAATACAACCCTGCTCTATAAAAAATCCCTTCCAAGCCAATTCTAATAATTTCTATTTATCTTTTATGACATTAACTGTTATACCAGTCTGCCGACAGACAGCCTTACGCTCACATTTAGTTTAAATGTGGTGCAGTATAGTTTTTCATTATCATTAACGTGCTCCTGGTGGGCAGAGTGCAATGCAGTGGCACTGGTCACACTTCATTGCTTTATCTCATATGACAAAGAGAGATGATGTGCCTCAGTCCAGGCCAGGAGATGAAAGCAAAAGGTGGCGATGGAAAACTCCCCCTGCTGCCTAGGAACAGCAGAAGGGCTGCATCGTGTGACTTGCTAACAGCACGAAGGGGCAGACAAATAGATTTTCCTCTATATTTATAACCAGCATCATTCTTCCTTTCAGGCCTTTCAGTGCAGGTAGCTGTTTTATATGAAATGAACAATCTTTATAGACGTACCAGAGCCATAACAAGGCTGATTTTCAGCGAGGCTGAGGTATATAACTCTTACAGAATTGTCAGGCTTCTTGCTCAACAAATCAAGCCTAACTTATGATGTTTGCAGTGTAATTTTTATTCCTGTTTGACTAGCCAACTACCCAGTGGTAATAGGATGTTAGAAAAGGGCAGTAGCAATGTTTGTACATGCCATGATTGATAGGCAAACTCTGCATTTTTCATTTATATCTCCTGATTCCAAATCAGTTAAGTTTAGGAAAAATGAAACAAAATGGCAAGAAAAATGCTTGCAGATTGCAGCCCAGCACTCTCGTAGATCTGAGTTCAGCCCACATCTGCTAGGATTGTCTGGAAACATTAAGATATCTAAATGAAAATCAATACTATATGTGCCAGCATTTACTACCAAGAACAAGTATCAAGAGACCTCAGCTAATCAGGCTTTCAAGCTTGTACTTGAGCCATAGTCTGAACCCCAGGGGTGTCCTAATTGGCCCTAGACTAATCATAGAAGAGTTAAATTTATAACCAGGAAAGACATCTTGTTTTTCTTCCCAGTCATCATTTTGAAACTGAAAGCCTCACCTGTGTGGTAGCGGATGTATGGTGATAGCCACCGGTCATGCAAGAACTGCTTCTCACCTGTCAAAGGTAAAGCAAAGACTAATTTACTGTCCTCCATAAAACCAGTCAGGCACATTTAAGCTTTTGGTGGGTATATAGTGCTATCAAACCTTTCACATGAACCGCATATTTTTTCAACTTAAAAGCTCTGCATTTAACACTCCTGTGCTAGAAGACAGAACGTTTATGTTTCAGAGGTAAAAGACCCTCTACACATTGTGATCTCCTAGACTAATTTTTTGTGTCTGCTATGTAAATATATTTCCAAATCAAATCCTCTTCTTGGGATGCTGAGGTTTGTTGTTGTTCTGCAGTGGACCCAGATATGCACAGAAACTAACCCACAGTACTTTGGTTGACACAGTACAAAGACATGCATACACACTATTTTTTCTATACTAAAATAAAATTCTTTATTCTAAAATAAAAGTGTACACAATGTCTCTTTGAAGACTGTTAAAAATTACACTGCATCAGGAGATTGGGTTCCTAATATTTGTATTTGAGATGCCAAATGTGAGCAGATTTTATACTATTTTCAACAAATTAAACACAAAATATGTAAAATGTTTATAAAACTCAGTCTTCTATTTTGGGCTTATTTTGAGTAACTTAATAATTCTGCATAGATTTCTTTAAGCGGTACAAAATAAAATAATGAATTAAGCCTGGAAATGCAAAATCTAATGTTTTTCAGTTTTCTTCAAAAGCAAATGTAACATCCCTGGAGATTCACACCTACCAAAAGTTTAATAACGTTATTTAGATTCTTTGTGTCCCATATGTTAGATGTATTTTTAATGTGTAACTCTTAAAAAAAAAAGTTGTCAGACATTGTATTCTCTTCTCACCACCTTTAATGGTTTCCTAGACAGTGCTATCATGGAAACATCATGGCATGTTGTGATCAATGAAAGCTTGTTTCTCACATGGCATGATGTTTCCCTTGGATTCTCATCTCCCACTAGTGCCTGCTGTGAAATTTTGTCAGTTTTTTACCTTTAAGGATCTCTCTTGTCCTCCATGTTGTAAGCTACTGTGTTATCTTCCCAAATCAGTCTTCCTGTCGTCTTTGCTGCTTCACCTCCCACTTCTTATGGAACAATAAGGCTATCTTCATCTTTGCCTTCAGCCCCTATGTCTGATAACTTACTGCTTTCTCACTGTGTAGCACAGAACAAGGTAATGAACAAAATAAAGTGGATACTGAATTTCAGCAAAATCCACACAAATCCAATGAGACTCAGAAAGGCAGGTAGAAGTCTCTCTCAAACCACTGTATTATCTTTGCATTTCTAGCCTGGATGCTATGTATGCCAGTCAGCAAGAAGGTACCAAAAAGCATCCTAATCATCAAAGCACAGAATTAGGTTCAAAGATACCTTCTTCCTTAATTGCAACTCTCTTTTTTTTTTTCTTCCTCTCTAATAAAGATTTTAAAAAATCAATCAAAACTACTCAGTACCTCTGTATATGCAAAAGTCTTTCAGTATAGACTCTTTACCTAACACAAAACTTCACAATTCTTACTTTTCAAATACATAAGAAAAAGGAAATTATTCTTACACCTACAGAATATTCCTCCCATACAAACTAACAGCTCTTACAATTATACTTTCTATCTCTTTAATAAATCCTTTTGAAGTGGTTTAGGTTTTTTTAGTCGTCTTCTCAGCTTCTCCACCACAGGTTGTCAGACTTGTGGCAAAAGAAAAATTCTGCAGCTGCCCCACTAGTAGAAGATTTTTATTTTAAAATTAATGTGTTTGATTGTGAACTAAAAACAATTTAAGTGCAGAAATATTTTCCCTTCTGCTACCCTTGTCTTCTGGCAAAGAGGAGCTATGGGAGAAAGGAAGGTGCTAATGTGTTAGGCTACTTTACCAATTCACATTCTATTGCATCATACTAGTGCTGTCAAAATGGGGTTTTTTTAACCATCCCTTGAATTCTGTTGCACTCCTGTGCTATCTGAAGCTTTATTCCAGATGTGAAGAAAGAGATTGCAGCATTGCAGCACCAGGGATCCATTGCAAAAAAAACATCCTGTCTGCAGCTAACTTCAGATAAAAACCTTGCCCAAATAAAACCAACTGAAAATCAAACTGACTTCAGTGGAATTAAGATTTTATTCTACACAATTATAGTACTCCAATTTAAGTCCTCACATACAAGGTAAGTATAAAGAACCATCTTTGTACAGATCCAAGTTGAACTGAGCAGAAGCTCTACTCTGTGGAGCTGCGTGACATGCACAGGTAAAGAGATAAAAAGAAATACAAATTTAGGATTTTAGAAGGGAAAAAAACCTAATATCTAATACCTCTGAATACTTACAGCATTACAATAAGGCGAAAAGGTCAATTAATACCTATGTTGTTCAAGAATCTTCCCACTCACACAAATACACATTTTTGCAGCTCTCTTGGACTAATTAGTAAAGCCATCGAGTACAGTTTGATGCATAAGGAGCAGACTATGCTCAAAGGCAACAAGGACCACTTCCTTGACAGCAGCTTCCATAGTTCTATAGAGTGTAGTAAGCCACAAGAGATAGAGATCTCAGTTATAAAAGAGCTCTGTACCAACGCTGTTGGAAGAAAAGTCTTCTATACATAATAAAGAAGGGTATAAAAGTTCTCTGCAGAGTCCAGAGTAAGGTCCAAGTCACCTTAAACTCTCATTGAAAAGATGATTGATTCTACTCTATTTTGCTTCTACATTACAGGATATTTTCTCTGCTTTTTGCCTCCAAGTTTTCTGGTTTTGTTTGCCAAGTCCTGCAGTTGTCAGATGAACATGAACTCCCCCTGATGGTGCACAGCTATTTTCCTTGTGATGTAAATCTTCCTTTTCACGAGCAATACAAATCACAAAACCACATATAATTCCACTTAATTTCATATGATACTGAATGAAACAACTTAAAGCTTCTGCCAAATTAACAATCTTTTCTTGGCAATTTCACACTGGGATTCTATGCCAACTTCTGTTTAACAAGCAGTGTTATTAACAGAGAAAATAAGAAGTTTTTTTGTTTCTGCTTTAATTTGCCTACTTGAATTTTCTGTTGAATTTTCCCATGTATATACATATCTAAAAACTTAACAAATGCAGAACAGTTGTATTATTTCCATAAGACTTGCTAATGCACTCAAGTTTCAGACTGCCTAGAGTTTGTTTGTGGTTGCATTTTATTTTAATATTTTAAAAGCAGTATTCAAAACAGAGCTTCAAGGCACAAGCTTCAGGCTGTCCTACAGACTGCACTATCACATACTCCAAGAGCTGGATTTTCTGTGAAGGTCTCACCTCTTAGTGCTACTCAGAAAGTAGAAATGAATTAGAAATTATATTTAACTAGCCAACAGATTATTCCCCTGGCACAGGGAATGCACTGCTGCTAATGTGCCAGCTCTCCTACTGCCACCCACCATCTCAGCATATGGGGTGTGTCAGGAGTAAAAAGGCAGCAGAACAGCACATCACTGTATTTCTTTTCTCCCGTACAGCTCAGTTAAGTCACCAATACTACTGGCAGGTCTCAGAATTGCCTTTCAGCAATGCAGAGACTACAATGTCAGTGATGAGCACAGCTCTTCCCCTTGGACTGAGCATCAGTTCCTGATTCTAACTCTCCTCTTTAGTTCAAGATACTATTCTGCAGAGTATGCAACCAAAACCAAAATAATTTAAAATGTTTATGCTACTCATGGAGGAGTGTACAACCAAATCATGAATGATCTGACACCTGCTTATATGTTTCTTTTGTAATTCGGTTCAACTGTTTTTCAAATCCATCCCTTTTCTTGTCATTTTTGCTGGAGCAGAACCCTTAAACATTCTGTATTTGTTTAGGTGTTTCTTGACTTGTACATATGTGTTGTTT
Source organism: Colius striatus (assembly GCF_028858725.1). Taxonomy (NCBI): domain Eukaryota; kingdom Metazoa; phylum Chordata; class Aves; order Coliiformes; family Coliidae; genus Colius; species Colius striatus. The sequence continues at coordinate 11,527,565 of NC_084772.1, forward strand.
CTTTGGAACTAAATAAGAATAATTTGGTCATTAACACTTGCCATAATCCTGTGATGTACTTTTATAAGTAGTCCAGTTGTGTCATCTTTGTCAAAAATGAATCTCAATTCTCCATTACTGCCTCTCTTCTTTGGCCAAATAAGCTCCTAGAGTGCTGAAATGCATTATTAAAGAACAGATACTAAAGTACCTGGATGATTCTGAAAAAAGACATGATATGACATTAAAAAGATACTGTCAGTTTAATGCCATCATTAGGTTTCAGAGTTAACAATTCATTAAATTTAAATGAGATAAGGCTCTTTCCCTTTTGCCTTGATGATCTAGGAGTAATCTGAATTTTAAATGTCTCCATACCAAAAGTACAGGCAAAAATACTAGTTACTTTTAATGGATTATAAGATTTGATGGTATATAAAAATTACAGTTTCACAGATTCACAGATTCTCAAGGGCTGGAAGGGACTTCAAAAGATCATTTAGTCCAACTTCCCTGCCAGAGCAGGTCACTTAGAGTAGGCCCCAGGAACTCATCCAAGTGGGTTTAAATGTCCTCAGAGAAGGAGACACCACAATCCATCTGGGCAGCCCATTCCAGTGCTCCCTCACCTGAATAGGTTCCTTACGTTTCTATGGAATCTTTTAAGTTCAGCTTGTACCTGTTGCCCCATGTCCTATCACTGGACATCGCTGAGAACAGCCTGTATCCATCCTCCTGACATCCATCCCTTACGTATTTGTAAACAATAATGAGGTCACCCCTCAGTCTTAAAAGCTGACTTCTGGAACAAAAAAAGTACTTGTACTCATTCTTTCCTTTAAGACTTTAAGTAACAAGTGCAATTAGTGCTTTTTCTAATACTCTAGAAAATTAATGGTGGCTATCCGAATAATTTTGTATTGGACAGTAAACTGAAAAAACCTGAATGTCAAGTAGTGACTGCAAAATTACAAATTTCCTATGATAATACTGTTTCCATAAATATTAGTTTAACAATTTCATTAAAATACTAACAATGACTTTAATAAAGTGAATTTTACTTTGGATATTAGCTGTCAGGTTGTGGTTTTATTCCATTTCATGAAATCTGCCCAAGTCTAAATTTTTTTGAGGCTTTTTTTGTTTTTACTTTACAAATTATATCTGTCATTGGCTAAACAAAGGCTCCACACCAATGACTCCACTTTTTCAACATAATCCTTAGGCAGATGAACTTTGAAAGTATCCAGCATTTCTGCAAATCAAATTCTTTTTTCTCCAGGCAATGCTTATATGATGTTACATCAACTTAATTTGCATGGTCTAATCACACTGATTTAGCTACTTATATATCAAACTGAAGTGCAGCCACGTCATTTGGCAGTGCCAGCAGAAGGTACTTCTGGGCTGTTAACCATGGTATAGAATAGTAGATAAGCAACGGTGCAGCATTCCATTCCTCAACCTTGTCCTTCCCACCTTAGATATCTGCTCAGACATATTGTTCACAGATTGCCTGTCCTGTTGCATGTTACTAACTTTCTCCATGATTTTCAGGTTCAGCAGTGGCATCACTTACAGAAATGTTCATTTGTAGACAACAGACAGCACAAGGGACATAAACACTTGTTTTTAGGCATTTTCATCATGCCTTTTTTATTTTGCCTCATTACCACTCCAGGACCATCTCTCCTCCTTCATTTGATCATTCCAATCTTTGAAGAGCCAATCATAAAGAGCTGCAAAGAAGGAAAGACCTTTGTATGGTTCACGCAAATCCAGGAAACCTGCATGAACTGCTACCTCAAATGTTAAAATAAATAAATGAATAAATAAACCTTTTCACCCCAAAGCATTACAGGAAGATATACGGGGAGAAAGGCAGAGGTGAAGTAAGGGTGCTAAACAGCAGTTCAAAGAGTGGGAAAAATAAACCATAAGAGGAATGAGTCCATGTGAACCAGAATAAGTGTGTTATTTCATTTCCAGGGAAGGTTACTCACAGTCACCTATGATGCCTTTTAAGAGAAACTCTAATGTTATATCTCTTTGTAGAGAAAGTAAAATATTCTGTGCTCAAATGCTTGCTAACAGCAAAAGTCAGTGTTACAGGAAAAAAGGAAAAAAAAAAAAAAAGAGGAATAGCTTTGACCCTTTCAAAATATTTTCTGTACTTCTCAGATTACTATTGGCATCACACACAAAATTACTAAGGCTTTTCATCATTTTTTTCTTTTCATTAAAAATGTCCTTGGCTGCACTAAGTTGAAAATATCACAATGGTGAAACAAACCAAAAATTTCTTAGTAACAGCAGTGTGAATGACAGAATATTAGCACCTTTATCAAATGGGAAATGGAGACAACACTGAATCACACACAATTTTTACAGCAGATTTGACTGAAGAATCATCATTCATTAAGCTAGTTTTGTAGGAGAATGCCTCCACAATTTCAAATTATTTAAAAAGTTTACAGAATATACATTTGTACTACCAATCCCTGAATGTCACTTTGACTTTTGGATTTTTTTTGTGAACATTTGGTTTTGTGAATATTTGGTTGAAAACTATGTCATTAGTTCCTGGATATTTTTTGTATCACATTCCCCAGTGTCTTCTCATTTTACCTTTGCACATCATCGCAAGTACTTTACAGTAGTAAAATAATAAAACACAGATACAGCCAATGCTCTGAAATAGCACACTTTCCAAAGAAACAGTAGACTTGATGTGTTGATAACTTGCAGCTATACAATAAAGATACTGTGCAACATACGGGTATTTTCTTGCATTAAAACAGTCCTCTTAGAAATAGTTTAAGAGGGCTTTAAAGTAACCTTCTACGTTTCATTTTGAAAAGGGGGAGGGAAGAGAAAATTTCCACATTGTGGATTCAGTCAGGCGGAGGACATGACTTGTGCAATCCTAATAAATCAGAGCATTCCCGTGTGGCAGAAGCAACAGGGGAATAGTGTAAGAGCAGTGCTGCATGTTGACCTAAGCAAGAGCTTATCGAGAAATGATGTCCTCTTAAACAGACTCCTGTAGAGATGTTCTGCATTTCCTCTGACAAATTGTTAAGTGCCCTGACTGTAACATTCCTAACAAAATAGGGCTGATTTAGCAATGCACAAACTGCCCATTATCCTACTGCATAAAAAGGCCATTTAAAGCAAAGCCTTAGGACACTAGCCCATTGGAAACAGTGCATCTGAAAAATTACCCCCATCTTGTGCCACCAAAGCTGTTAACTACCCTAGGGAATATCCCTCATTTACAATACAGACAAATGTTAACTTTAATGAGTTTAAAAACTGCCACTTTTCTTGCATGACTTTGATAACATTTGAAATCTTAAGCAAATACTTTGGCTATTTTTTCACCTGAAATATCATCCGACTGATATCGCCTCCACATTTGTCTTCAGCTGCCCTTGTCTTTCCCTCATCCAAGTCATAATGCTGAGTAAAAGTGCAATTAACAACTATATCCACCCCAAAACAATGCTGGAAAGATTAAACAATCTATTTTAACAAACTGTTCCTCTCTGAAAACTTTGTATGCTAAGATTACTACTTGTCATTATCTTCCTAAGAGATGGAGTACCTTTTTAAGAAGTATCTCTAATGAGATCTACAAATCTATGTGCAAGACAGCTTACTTTATTGTGTTTATAAAGATAAAAAATATTTTAAACAGGTTATGGCTCTTGGGACTGATAAAAACACAATGGGGATAAGGTCATTTGGAAATGTTAATAAAAGTTTTCATAAAATGTGGCGACTCTTAAGAAGTAATGTTTGGGCATAAAAAATAACTATGAAAGTATATTTCCTGCAATGGTAAACAATCCATCTTTCAATACCTAGCAGACTCTCCAAACCTTTTGTTTGCTCTCTTGGTGGGCATTTCTAGCTGTGTGGTTACAGTATTACTATTAGCTGACGTAGCATCTTTGCCTGAACTTCACCAGTTCTTTTACAGGTTTCATTGAAAGAGAACACTCAAAAATTGTTGCTAAGTATTGAATGATTTTAAAAGAATTTGGTAAGTCAGGTAATACATTTTATCATACTGAAAACAATAAAATAAATGGACAAATAAAAAAGTTTACAATACTAGCAACTGGTTTTGTTGTTGACTTTGTATACAAAAAGTGAGGTTCTCAAAGCTAATTTTAAAGGTACTCCATGCAAAACCAAGTCAATTTAAAATTCTGAATGCTGCATTATTTTCAGACTCACAAAATTGATATTTCAACATGTAAGGTAAATGTTATAATGTTTCAGTTCTGCAATTAAATAGTTCTTCAGTGAAGGGGGGGAACAACACACAGCACAGACAAAAACCGGTTTTGGTGAGCCCTGAGATTCCAAAACTGTAGTTGTTACCCTGTCATATATAAATGTACAACTTTTAAGCTGCTCTCATGAACATCAGGTCTCAGGTAGGGGTTGGAAGTGACCTTTGGAGATCATCTAGTCCAACCCCCCTGCAGAAGCAGGTTCACCTAGATCAGGTAGCAAAAACTTTGAAGATAATATCTAAGATTAGCTAGTCAAACATAATTTGTTCATTTCCTTATAAAAAAATCAGGAAAAATTCATCCAGAAAAATGAATATAGATATATATTAAGGCTAATCAACCACAGACCCAGAAGTCAGGACATGCAGTTTATGGTGTATAAGCAGTTTTCATTTTTTTCCACACATCTTTTCCAGTAATAAAGACTGGGACCAAAAAAAAAAACCCTAAACAATATAAAATGTTAACACTTTCATTAATCTCAGATTTATTACTAGTAAGCAGATACTGATTGCATGTCTTATTCCAGCTGCAAAGCCATATACTTCGTCCGCTCATTTCTCTCTAAATCCAAGTTTGATCCCTGAAGTGAGCTGATCTACTTACATCCTTATACATAACACAGGTAACTACTGAAAGATGCTTTTCACAGAAAAACTCTGTAGGAATAACACTTGCGGGAACAACTGCTTTACCTGTATTATTTTATTTAAGACAGAAAAGGCAAGGTGAGGATCCTCAGTTACTGTATGTAATTTTTGTCCTCAAGCTACTTGGGTTTTTGCTAAAGAAATTGTAATGGTGAAGGACGCCAAAAGAAAAGGGGAAGAGCAGCAGCAGCAAGGGATTAAGAGCATAAAAGCAAAGCAAAACATAGATTTCTAATGTGGACAAAGATTCATTACTACAAAGATCTCTAAGCCTATCTAGATACAAGATTTAGCAGGCAGAAATAGGCACAAGCAATACAAAGAAAGGTATCTTCTAGTTGAGTCAAACCCATCCCAGGCTCCTCATGGTTTCCAACTGGAGAGGTAAACCCCAAGTACAAGGTTTTGTTGCACTTCCCAAAGCATCACACTGCACCAGCTCAGACACATCAATTGTTTTAAAAGATACAGTATTATACTAGCAAAATTTTATACCACAAAACTATTATAAAGTTCTAATCAAAAGATAGCTTCTGTCTTTAACTGTGATTTATACACAAGATCACATTTTGACAGTTGACACAGTCCTGAAATGGGTGAGGTACGTGAGTGCAATGTCCGACTGTGCTGCCACCTCATCAGTGCACCTTAGGAGAGAAGCAGCTCTGAATAGCCCTTGGACACATCTGAGAGGAATGTGATGGGCAATAGCACTTTTGCTGGCCTGGTTCTAGCAGCTAACATGAAGCATAGGAAAACGTGAACCTTATTTCTGTCTCTGTCACCTCTATATCATACACAGTAATGCCAGTGCTGGTTTCAAACAGCCTTCAACTTCAAAGACTGTAAAACAAAGACAAAAATCAAAAATTATTCAGAGCAAGCACTGAGAAGGCTACTCACCTTCCTCCTTACATACAGCACATTAGTTGTCTAAACTTCTATCGTTTCCTGGAAGTTCACAGCAGCAAAGATTTTGCACACATTTCATATTCTTTCTAAAATTGCAAGTACATAAAGTGTCAGTACAAAAAATTCACAGTCACAACTCCACCCGTGTTTTTTGGAAGTAAATCTGCATTAGTTTGTGGCTAGGTAAACCAACATCAGTTCAAAATTACACTAGCTGCCAACAATTCAGATAGTGTTGATGCAGGCCACTCCCAGACTCACATTTTCTCAGTGATATAACAGAACCATGTAGAGGCTGAATCCACCACCTTTATATGAGTTCAGTGAAACACTTCTGTAACAGACCAAGGGGGTGAAGACCCTATATCACTTGGCACATCAAAGAGGTGTGCAATTTAGGTGAAGCGGTCAACACTTTTCCAGCCTTTTCTCATTTCCAAATATTCCTCAGGCCTATGAGGGTATTTCATCTAGGCTTTTTTTTGAGATGATATGTATACATGCAGTGTCACCTAGCTTTCTTCGCTTCTGACAAAACCAGCATGAAAGCAAATAATACAGATATTCATGATACATGCTTATGTAGACTGAAGACACATGCCAGTAAGTGCAAGCTTAGCTTTTGTTTCTAGAACCCATATTGGAGGTTTGAAACTGTCCCCAGAAGACAACATTATTTTGCATAGATTTTGGTTTGCAAACAAAAGTATGTATTATTTCAATGTTAGAAAGGACTTTTATGCTCTATAACAAAACACTAAGATCTAAAAAGGAACTGGAGACTACTGACTGTCTAAAGATTTACAAGATGCAGAAATAAAAACTTCATGAAATACAGTTTCTCTTCAAGCTTAGAGTAATTAGTAAAATAACAGGATTTATTGCTTGAAATAGATCTCTAAGTGTCTGGTATCTTATTTCATCACTAGTAAAAGCAGATTAAAAAAGTTACATACTAGTTTTGCTGAGATGAGAGAACAGATGTTTGATGTTCTGGTTTATAAATGAGGCCAAGAGAGAGTGTGTTTGTTGAGGAATTAATTGGTCCAAATTAAGCACATACTGTTTTTCCAACTTATGGTAGGAATCTATGTGATTTAATAAATATGATAAATAGCTTGTGAGAAAAACAAAGGATGATTCTGGGCCACCCCTGTAGTACACAGACTGTCAGCAGAGTTTGGGTAACTATCATCTGAGCAAAGAAAGAAAGGGTAGAATGCGGCACAGAGAAAATTTGAAATGTTATCTCAGCTTATGAGAAAGTCTACTAAAAATCCTTCCTCCTAAAACAGCAGTCTGGACCAAAGAAAGCATCTTTACCTCTTGAAGAAAAAATACTCAAAACAACCGTCTGTCCGATAACAACACATTTGAATTTGTAATATTTAAATTGGTAATGAGGAAGGTGTTCTGTCTGAATTTCCATTTCTTTCAGGGCCTAATTATGAAAGACAGAAAAAAAAAATGTGCTATACACTCTCTTTCACATCTCATTACATTTATTCAGCTTTATTACTAATTCTTTGTTAATATAATTTTCACCCTGGGAACTACATTTTTTGTCTAGTTACCCTGATACATGAAATCCTTAAAGCAGGAAGTCCTTGATCACCACGTCATATTTCTCATGGTATTTTAAAATGACACTCACCATATTGTTAGAAGTGGGTTCTATCAGCAGGCTGCTCTCTGGAGGTGTTCTTTCTCTCTCTCTCTGGTGCCTTAAAGAAGTTTTATCTAGCATTGTGGCCTAGAGAGACGGGGAACAGAAAGAGAATTGAAATGCTCACATAGGTGTGCAATCCATCCCTTCCCACCTCAGGTTCTGCTGTGGTACACTGTACATTAGCAGCATGGCATGGCAAATTAAATGATGTAGCAGCGAACTTTAACCCCCAGTCTCTTAATCCTGCCACTTGTTAAAGATGAAAACTGAAGCAGCATTTACAGTTCCTCGTCTACAGTTAGTTTATACAAGTTCAGTAAGCAGGTCCCTTAAGGAGCTAAAGAGGAAAACTGCAGCAAATGTGCATGCACTCACAATGAAATACCAGCCCAGAGGACAAGCGCTGTAATCCCACCAATGATGTTCCAAACCCATGATGGCTACCAGCCGACAATACCCACAGACCTCAATCCATTTTTATTGTATTCAGGCTGCAGTGTTATATTTCCTGCCTCCCCTTAGCACCACACATACAGTGTACTTGAAAACAAAAATCTATAATATTGATCCCACAATGTCACCACAATTATTCTTTTGAAACAGCCATTGAAAACAAATTACATCTGCACTGCCTTTTCATCCGATTGCTCTGGGTGAGCAATGCTCACTGTAGCCGCTAGCATTTTCAGTGTTAGCACTGTGTCACTAAAGACAGCACAGGAAAAGAAAAAAAAAAAAAATCAGGGGAAAAAAAAAGAAACCATCAGTAACATATTTAAAGGGGGGCTGGAGGAGGGGAAAGCCATCAAATTAACCAGACCACAAAAAGCCCCTGTAACCCGATGCAACATTTAAGCCTCTTGGTTTTCTGTGTGCAAATCAGGATGATACTGAAACTGTACAGTAGTCAGTTTTCCCTCAAATAGCATGAGGTTGTCTTTTTCCTGCCCAGTAAGTCAAATATAGTTGTTACACTAATTAAATTGACAAAGGTTCAGAAAGTGTCTCATTTTCAGGTAGTCTATTTAATACCTTGCAATGACAAAAAGTATTATTTGAAGCAACATGATTTTAACCTCATGTAACATAATTCTATTGACAAACTGCAAGACTTTCTTGACAAGGGAGAGGTGATTAACACCGAAGTGATGACCATGGAACAAACCCACCCATTCGGACTAAAACAGTGACATGATCAAGCTTGAAGGAATCTGTCCGGAGGAAGCAGAGGCCTTTTGACCAAATAGCAAGAATATTCAGGCAATGGAGAGAGAAGATGGAGAAAGAAAGACTCACCTTCTTTAATTCCAGTTTTCCAATACTTATTAATTTTTATCCCAGTAATGGTTTCATTCACAAACATGAAACACTGTAACAGTGAAACTGTAGTGACCCCATAGCATACACAAACCAGTATAATTTTATGGAGAAAACCCTGTCAGCAAATGCTAACTTTTGTGTACTCT